>NW_026057584.1:103045812-103073063 GCF_023721935.1 Panthera uncia | reverse complement strand
TATATATATATATATATATATATAGAGAGAGAGAGAGAGAGAGAGAGAGAGAAAGAATGTGTTGACATTGCCACACTAAGCATTTATTACAATATCCCCGGCTCACAGGAAAGCAACAGCCAGGAGAGTTAGAATACTTTGAATGGAGTATCTCAGGATATGATTTCTTGTCTAAAAAAATAAGGAGGCAGTAACTAAATTTCCCAAGTGGCCTATTTGTTAGCCACGCAAGAAAGCCATTTACCAATGATGAAGAAATTAAACTGTGTTTGTAGATGCTAAATAAATGTGTCCAGATAAAATATGCTTTTTAGGGGCGCCTGGGTGGCTCAGTCGGCTGAGCGTCCGACTTCAGCTCAGGTCATGATCTCACAGCCTGTGAGTTCGAACCCCACGTCGGGCTCTGTGCTGACAGCTCAGAGCCTGGAGCCTGCTTCGGATTCTGTGTCTCCCTCTCTCTCCGCCCCTCCCCTGCTCATGCTCTGTCTCTCTCTGTCTCAAAAATAAATCAAAACATTAAAAAAAATTTTTTTAATTAAAAAAATATGCTTTTTAAAACTATTAGCCTTTTCTGGTGCCTGGCTGGCTCAGTCAGTACAGCATGCAACTCTTGATCTTGGGGTTGTGAGTTTGAGCCCCACGTTGGGTGTAGAGTTTATTTAAAATAAATACAATAAAAAATAAATAAGACTATTGGCCATTCAGTGAGAACAGCTGCATGAAGAGTTAGGGAAGCAACATCAGTAAATTTAAATAATTTTTTTAATGTTTGTATTTATTTTTGAGACAATGAGAGAACATGAGTGGAAGAGAGGCAGAGAGAGAGGGAGACACAGAATCCGAAGCAGGCTCCAGGCTCTGGGCTGTCAGCACAGAGCCCGACACGGGGCTTGAACTTGTCAACCGAGAGGTCATGACCTGAGCCAAAGTCCGACATTCAACCGACTGAGCCACCCAGGCAGGCGTCCCACAACATCAGTAAATTTAAAAGCAAGGCAAATGATTTCAAATGTTTTTCCCGGGCTCTTGATGATTTAATCGATGTTGCCAATATTGCTCAGTTGATGATTCAAGAAGTCAATGCCAAGTTTGAAGTGCTAGAGTGACCAATTCATCCCAGTTTGCCCAGAACATTTCTAGGCTTAACACTGGAGGTCCTGTGTTGCAGAATCCTCCCTAGTTCCGGGTGAATTGGGATGATTTCTCACCCTAGAAATGACTGAAAAATTAGGCTCTTATGAGTAGTTTGTGTGCAGCAAGTATACGCAAAAATATTTTCAAAGTTGAGAAAAAATCAAATCAGTACAACCCGAAGTGGAATCTTCCAAGATGTGCACAACCAACGGCGGTAAAAATATGTGTGGAACAGAAAAAGGTTTTGTTGACAAACTTACAGTTTGTGAAACTGTAAGGTATTTAAAGCCTATTCACTGTATTATTCATCAGCACGTACTTATCAGGAAATACACGAACCCATCATGTGTTATTGAACCAATAGCATCCCTGACGTATTTCATTTATTCTTGTGGACTCAGCAGCCATCGTCGGGTCTGGGAATTTTTGACAGAAGCTAAACATCCTGACTTGCCCTGCCACACAGAAGCTGGACGGATCAGCGGTGATAAAGTTTTCTTGAGACTTTCTGAGTTCAGGGCCAAGGTTGCAAATTTCTGAATGAAAAGAACCTCCCTCAGCCATGACTAAACACTGAATACCTTTGGAAAGTAGCTTTTGCTGCAGACTTGATGAATTTTATTTTTAATTTTTTAAATGTTTATTTACTTTTGAGAGAGAGGGAGAGCATAAGTCGGGGAGAGGGGCACAGAGAGAGAGAGAGGGAGACACAGAATCGTAAGCAGGCCCCAGGCTCCGAGCTATCAGCACAGAGCTCGACGCAGGGCTCAAGCCCCAAAACCGCGAGATCATGACCTGAGCAGAAGTCAGACACTGAACCAACTGAGCCACCCAGGCACCCCCAGACTTAATGAATTAAACTTATAGTCCCAAGTCAAAGCGCCACCTGTACTTAAAACCTACATGGCACTTACGTCATTTTGATGATTCACATGAATGCAAGAAATGGCACACTGCTATCTTTATGTGCTTGCTGTGTTGCCAAAAGTTCAAACGAGAAATGCTATCTCCATTCCCACACAAATTTGCAGCAGATATATTTTCAAACCTCAAACTACAGTGCCAGCAGTGTCTTTCAGACCTTGATACAAGTGCAATGGAGATGTCCATATTTCAAAATTCATTTCCTTGTGGGATCGCAAAGCTTCCACCCGTCAACCACAGGTGGTTAACTGAAATGTGATGAATGACATTCGAAAAGGCAAACATCAAAACGAGAAGCTAACAGAGTTCTTTCTACAAATGCCTTCTGGGGCGCCTGGGTGGCTCAGTCAGTTAAGCGGCCGACTTCGGCTCAGGTCATGATCTCACGGTCCACGAGTTCGAGCCCCGCGTCGGGCTCTGTGCTGACAGCTCAGAGCCTGGAGCCCATTTCAGATTCTGTGTCTTCCTCTCTCTCTGCCCCTCCCCTGTTCATGCTCTCTCTCTGTCTCAAAAATAAATAAACATTAAAAAAAAATTAAAAAAAAAACAAAAAACAAATGCCTTCTAAGTGAGGGATATACTCAGAATCATGTTCGAGGATTGACATCAGCAGTTGACAGTACCTGTGTGCAAAGACATTTCAAAAAATGAAATACAAGAGCGCCTGGCTAGCTCAGTCGGTGGAGCACGTGACTCTTGATCTCAGGGTCATGAGGTCGAGCCCATGTTGGGTATAGAGAGTATTAATAAGGTTTAAAAAAATGAAATAGACAAAATCTCATCCCATATCGTTAACAAATGAATATTCGCACATGACTTTGATGGTAGGAAACACTAATTTCACACTTTCTACAAAAAATTCATTCAGAATGGATGATAGACCTAAATGTAAAACATAAAACTAAACCATTTTTAGAAGAAGGCATAGGACAGGGCGCCTGGGGGTCTCAGTCAGTTAAGTGTCCAACTCTTGGTTTCGGCTCAGGTCACGATCTCATGGTTTGGTGAGTTTGAACATGGAGCCTGCTTGGGATTCTCTCTCTCTCTTCCCTCTCTGACTCTCCCCTACTGTTCTCTCTCTCTCTCTCTCTCTCTCTCTCTCTCAAAATAAATAAACTTAAAAAAAAGAAGAAGAAAACAGGACAAAATCTTTATGATCTGGTTTAGGCAGAGTTCTTAGGCATGACATCAGAACCATGATCCATAAAAGAATTGATACATTGGACTTGATCAAAATTTGGAATTTAGTTAAGACACTGTTGAGAGAATGGAAAGACAGGTACAGAGGTACAGTCTGGCTGAAAATGTTTTTAAAGAACTTCTAATTCAGAATAGACCTGTCGAAACAATCCCCCCAAACTGTCCTAGGCAAACCCAACTTCTGCCAAATGGAAAGTAATTTAGGGTATTTTCAACACGATGTGAGGTATGTGATAATACCTAACTTTTACTCAATATTTCCATGTGTCAGATATCATTGTAAGCATTTTAAATATATTAACTTATTGAATCAGAAAAACCCTATGAAGTACATATTTCTTTTCTTTCTTTTTTTTTTTTTAGAGAGAGAGAGTGAGCTGGGAAGAGGGGCAAAGAGATAGAGAGTGAATCTCTTCTTTTTAATGTTTATTTTTGAGAAAGAGAGAGCAAGGAAGGGGCAGAGAGGGAGGGGGAGAGGGTGTGAAGTGATCTCTGTGCTGACAGAGAGAGCTCGATGCAGGGCTCAAACTCACAAACCATCTAGGCACCCGTAATTATTTCTTTATTTTTTAAAGTTCATTTATTTATTTTGAGACAGAGAGAGAGACAGAGACACACAGAGAGAGGGAGCACAAGCAGGAAAGGGGCAGAGAGAAGGAGAGACAGATCTCAAGCAGGCTCCACACCATCAATGTGGGGCTCAATCCGATGTGGGGCTCGAACTCACAAGCTGCGAGATCGTGACCTGAGTCGAGATGGAGCCGGATGCTTAATCGATTGCACCATCCAGGCACCCCGAGATATTTCTTTTCCATCTAAAGATGAGGAAACGGAAGCCCAGAGAGGTTACCTAACTTGCCCAAAGATTGCATATGGTGAGCGAATTAATAATGCGGACTCAGGCCCTGACGGTTCCCCTCCCACAGGATGAATGCGAATGCGAGATCGTTGGTGGCGGTGGAAAAAGGGAAATGTGCAAAAACCTTGCACCGACAAGGACTGCTGACTTTTTGAAATGGAGGCAGAAATGGGGCCCTGGGGCAGGCCCGAGAGGAGGAGGCAAATCAGCGCTCCATTCTTGTGTCCCCAGCTTTACACTGAAAACAACTGACACTAGGTGGCAGTAGATCCCAGGCACTTAAAATCTGCAGTCCACTCCTTTCACGGAAAGCGACGGGCAAAACGCAAGATTGTTGAAGGCATTTCTACACTGATGTTGGCATTTTTTTTAAAGACCTCCCTGAGAGGCACCCTTTCACACACACATCCACCACCACCACCATCAATTTCCAGAAAGCTGGAGGACACAAACTGCCACTATGAAAGGACTCTTCAGCAACTGGGTGTTAATAATGTCCTTCGGATAATTGGTTATTACATGAAAGTGCATGCAGTTATGAATAAGTATAGCTTAGGGTAATTTGTGGGCAAATTTTTTTTATATATAATTTTTTCATTTATATATTTTTTAATGTTTATTTATTTATTTATTTTTAATTTTTTAAAAATGTTTATTTTTGAGACAGAGAGAGACAGAGCATGAACGGAGGAGGGTCAGAGAGAGGGAGATACAGAATCTGAAGCAGGCTCCAGGCTCTGAGCTGTCAGCGCAGAGCCCAAGGCGGGTCTCGAACTCGCGGACCGCGAGATCACGACCTGAGCTGAAGTCAGCCGCTTAACCGACTGAGCCACCCAGACGCCCCTATTTATTTTTGAGAGAGAGAGAGAGCAGGGCAGGAGCAGAGAGAGAGGGAGGCAGAATCCCAAGCAGGCTCCACACTGTCAGCACAGAGCCTGAGGCAGGGCTTGAACTCACAAACTCATGTGAGATCATGACCTGAGCCTAAATTGAGTCAGAGGCTTAACTGACTGAGCCTCCCAGGGGCCCTTCATACTTTTTGTTTTGGAGAGAGACGGCACAAGGAAGGGAGAGGGGCCGAGGGAAAGGGAGAGAATTTCAAGCAGGCTCCACACTCAGCACGGAGCCCGATGCAGGGCCGTGACCCTAGGACCATGACTTGAGCCAAAATTAAAAGTCGGATGCTCAACCCACTGAGCCACCCAAGCGCCCTGCAAATAGTTTTATAATTTGGTGTTCCACAAGGTATATGAGAAATTGATGGCTCTATTTAAAAAGGAAATTTCATGCAAGAGAACTTTGCTTCACTACCATAATCACTCTAGATACAACCTTGAGCCCATGGTGTTCAGAGTATTTCCTATTTTCTACTCTCTGTGCTCATTTCGGCTTTATTTTTTGTTCATGAGGCCTGAATTATAAGCACGAAGTAAACACTGGACTTAGAATGTGGAGCGTTTTTCTATTTCAGTTAGTAAATCTCAGCATTTGGGATGATTTTTCAAGTTATATCTAAGTGCTATATTTCTGGCCTTTTCCCTCTGTTTAACAAACAAAAGTGAAAACCCAAAACTGTTTAGGCAGTCAGGGCCTCAGGTGGGTCTGGAGTTCAATCCCATTGATCCAATTAGAGAATGTTTCACATACCTATCTACCAACTCTTCCTGTTCCAGTCGCCCGGTCTGTTTTATAATTAAATTGCTTACCAAGAACCTCGGTGGCCTGATCTGCTTCTATTTGTGTTAACAGAAAGAAGGAAATGAATTTGCAGCAGTATTATGGAAGTTACTTTTCTGTGTTGATAAGTGGCCAATTTTAGAATCCCCCCTGTTATAAATAAGTCCTGTCAACTCTAGGATGCCCAGGAAAAGAAATTCAGACATTCGATACTTGCCAAACATAGGTTCCGCAGCAAATGTGCCATGAGTAATGCTGCTGTCCTCCCGGCGGCTTCATTCACAGGTCCTGCTGTGATTTGAGTACTCCAGAGGGAAGTGTCTGTAATGCCAGTTTTGGGGGAAGCAGGACCTTTGCAAGAAGAACCAAGGAATCATCCTAATTATCCTTCTAAAAGAGAAACCATTCAGATGTTTTTCGGCAGTGATGGCGGGTAATCACTGGCATTTTTTTCCTCTGAAGGAATGTGTCTGTTTTTTCTATTTCTGCTTTAGCAGTTAGAGAGATGATAAATATTGTGGTGTTTTTTTCTAATTAGCTTTTAAAAATATATATATCATTGCCAGTACATGCCTGGTATAATAACAAATGCAAACAAGTAGTTCAGTAAATGCAAATTGTGTGTCTGTTTCTGACCTTGCAAATTTGCGCTTAGCCAGTTATCTGATGTGATGTTAATGTAGAAGCAGCCATATAAAGTCACCAGTTGCTCAGCTGGCTCATTATGGATGATCTTCTAGTGACTTTTTCCTTTTAGTTTTTCAGCCTAATTGATTACCTGAAGAGGTAACATAAAAAGGTACAAAAACTCAAAAGATCCCAACAAGTATAGGGTGAAAAGTCAGTCTCTTTCCTTGCCCACACAGCTAGCTACTTACTGGGCTCCAGCCCACTGGTCGGTTGGGCGTCCGACTTCGGCTCATGTCAGGATCTCCCAGTTGATGGGTTCAAGCCCCACATCGGGCTCTGTGCGGACAGCTCGGAGCCTGGAGCCTGCTTCGGATTCTGTGTCTCCCTCTCTCTCTGTCCCTCCTCCGCTCTGTTTCTCTCCGTCTCTCAAAAATAAATTAAAAAATGGTTAAAAAAAAAAATGTTTTTAAAGGATAACCTGGGCTGCTGTACTGAGACCGGACTGAAGACACACAGGAGGAAGTTGATGCTATGGCAATAATCCGTGGTGGTGGGACCAGGGTGGTAGCAACTCAAAGGAGGTGAGAAGTGCTCCCCTTAGGGATATATTCTGAAGGCGGCCAACAGGGTCTGCTGATAATTTTGATATGGGTGTGAGAGAAATGGAAAGGAGTCAGGTTTGGCACCAAGGATTTTGCCCAAAGCACCTGGAAGAACAGAGAGGTATACACTGAGATGACGACGATGTGTATAAGAAAGGTGGTGCTGAGGAGTTACATTTGGGCCAGGATGGGCTGGAGGTGCCTATTAGACAGGTGGACATCCAAGTCTGAAGTCCAGAGGAAAGTTCTAGCTGGAGATAGAAATGCAGGCTATAGCCCTGAGACTAAATGGGCTTGCACGGGAGCAAGTTCCCTGGAACATTCCAGTGTTTAGTGCTCTGGGCAGCAAGCAGGAACCAGCAAAAGAAGGAGAAATAGAGAGGTGGAAGGAAGCCAGAGCAAAGGGGTCCCCGATGTCAAGAGAAAAGAGTGTTATCGAGGAGAGAGGGTGATCATCTGGGTCCCACACTGCTGGACAGGTCACGTAAGATGAAGCCCGGGATGGACCATTGGCTTTAGCAACATGGCAGTGACCTTGCAAAAGGACTTCTAAGCTCATTTCTAGTCCCAAGATTCTATAAATATCCTTTTCGTTTATGCAAGTTATTATATTTAGAATTAAACAATTAAATAATGAAGGAAGAGTCCAATCAGGCTAAAGCGGTCCCCTCATCAGCGGTAACTTGACACTTCCCATATGGTAGAGCCAAGTGTAGAAAAGCCTGAAGCCCTCCCTCCACCTGTTTTCTGTGCTTATTTGCCCTCGGGACATTGACTCTGCTTAGAGTCTGGCTTTAAGATTGGAGTCAAGGGGCGCCTGGGTGGCCCAGTCGGTTAACTGTCCAACTTCGGCTCAGGTCATGATCTCACGGCTCGTGAGTTCGTGATCTCACGGCTCGTGAGTTCGAGCCCCACGTCGGGCTCTGTGCTGACAGCTCAGAGTCTGGAACCTGTTTCAGATTCTGTGTCTCCCTCTCTCTCTCTGACCCTCCCCCGTTCATCCTCTGTCTCTCTCTGTTTCAAAAGTAAATAAACGTTAAAAAAAAAAAATTAAGATTGGAGTCAAGATTCAAACCCAGTTTAGCCGAGTTTCGTCTTTCTCCTCATTACCTTTTTTGTTTCTTTTTAGAGCAAGATGTTTCCGGCACTAAAACTTCTGGAAATTACAAATCAGTTCCTTCTTCATCTTTCACTCTGCTTTACAAAAATTTGACCCTGTCCTATAGGATGTTCTTCTGATTCTTCTCCACGTATTTTTGTGCTGCTGATTGGTCTGAAGGCATCATTCCTCTAATTCTATATTTGAGACATTCATGGACAGGTCAAGAAAGAGGATCTGTTTGGAGAGAACAAGGCAACAAGGACCCAGACTCCTAGAACACCATCAATTTGTTGTGGATGTTTACAGAGACTGTCTCAAACTTCTGCTGGGATACTCAGCGTTCCAACTTGTGTAACCTACACGATTTCTCCTATTTCAGTCCTTGGCCTGCCCTTAGCCATGCACCCTCTATCCATCCTTGGCCCTATTCTTCCTACTCTTCCTTGGGGAGATCTGTCTACAGGCCATGAATTTGACCACAGATATCAATGGTGTATCAGAGTTTAATCCGAGTGTTTTCTTTCTTTCCTTTTTTTAAAATTTTTTTGTGTTTATTTATTTTTGAGAGACAGAGAGACAGAGCATGAGCAGGGGAGGAGCAGAGAGAGAGGGAGACACAGAATCTGAAGCAGGCTGCAGGCTCCGAGCTGTCCGCACAGAGCCCGATGCAGGGCTCGAACTCACGAACCGAGAGATAATGACCTGAGCCGAAGTCGGATGCTCAGCCGACTGAGGCACCCAGGTGCCCTGCTTTATTTTTTTTAAGTTTATTTATTTATTTTGAGAGAGAGAGAGAGAGAGAGAGAGAGAGAGAGAATGAGAGGCAGAGAGAGAGAATCCCAAGCAGGCTCTACACCCCTCGCTGAGACTGATGCAGGCTCGGTCTCAGGACCATAGGATCATTACCTGAGCCCAAATCAAGAGTCAGATGCTTAACCCACTGAGCCACCCAGGTGCCCCCAGAGTGTTTTCTTTCTTAATAGTACATAAAATAGTACATAGGTGTCTCAGGTTCAAGGATCCATGATACTGGCCACGTGCAAACTATCCATGTCCCTTGGTCCCTGCTTATCTCTATCTCCTGTCTTAGCTCTCAGCACACCATTTTTCCCAACAGTATTAGCTACTTACTATGTTCTCATTTCCTGTTTGTACAATGGAAATATTCTGTAGGAACTCATCTTTCCTATTTGGAAATGCTACTCTGTAAACTAAAAGCATTGACTTTTGTTTCTTTTCTCACTTAATTCTTTTCCTTCCCAGGAAATGCAATTGACACGCTCTACGTAAAGCCAGGGCCCCCGTGGTGGTGGGGACAGGAGACCTGGGGAGGAAGTCAGGGATCTGGGTGTTCTTCTGGCTGTTCAGGAACTCGCTGGTTGCCATGGTGCAGCCCCTTCCTCCTCACTGAGCCTGGCTGTTTGGATCAGGGAAAGGAGGCACCGAGTTAGCCAATCTCTGAGGTCCTTCTTGCCTAACTTCTAGAGTTCTTCATTTGAGTTGGCCAGAAATCCTCACAGGAAAAGAAGTTCTCACCTAGCCCCACCTGCCCCGGTGAGGGAGGGCGCTGAGATCACACAGGCCTCCTCTGTGGTGTGGAGCAGAACCTCACCTCCCACCCTCTACCACCCGGGTCTCCCGGTCACAGATCAGTGTCTAACATCCAGGGAGCTATTCTGAGGTGCATATACTGGGAGCATGAACTACAAGAAGCCGAGGGCCACACCTCACTGTAATGACAGTTTACCTGTCTGTCGTGCTAGGACGTGTTCAATCTTGTGCCCACCCTCACTCCTCCACACTCAGCAGTCAACAGCGTAGAACAGGTACCCAGGAAATGCCCAGGGACTGAAGAGTCCACATGTGGGTGACTCACGACAGGGTAAGTGGGAGAAATGCCCAGTCAGCTCATTGGGCAGGAGTAGAGCAAACGAGGAAATTATCTGATGCCACTGTGGATGTTGGGGAAGACCTAAGATTCAGAACACCAAAGGCCAACATGGTGGGAAGTCATTAAGAAACAGAAAAAAGGACTGGCCGATGCATGTTGTTTTCCCAGCATCTTTCCCTTGTGCATCGTCCCCCGTTTTCCTTGAGTTAACCAGTTCTCCCCAGTGTCAACCCATGTCATTTGAATGGAATGACTCCATCCTGAGATCTGGAGGGGACCACAAGACCCGGGCCCCAGGAAAAGGCACGCTGAAAAATTTGAGCGCCCGCCCTGAGACACTTGTGGAGTGACTGAGAATAGGTGCTTCTTCCACGGGGCCTCTGAGTTCCCGGAATGCCATCCCAGAGCCGCTGGTGGCCCCTTTGTCACCACAGGGAGCTCCAGCCTGAGCATATAGCCAGCCCAAAAGGAAGCTCACTCGAATGTCTTGATCCAGCCAAGTCCAACTTTTTGTAAGTCGTGCCAATAATTTTCTTTATTCCCCTTTTTAAACTGGTTTGAGTCAGGTTTCTGTCACAGACGACCCAAATCGCACTAATAAGAGCAACAGATTTTTTTTTTTCTTTAAACTGGCAGATTTGAGGGGCGCCTGGGTGGCTCAGTGGGTTGAGTCAGCTCAGGTCATGATCTCAGGGCTTGTGAGTTTCAAGCCCTGCATCAGGCTCTGTGCTGAGAGCTCAGAGCCTAGAGCCTGCTTCGGATTCTGTGTCTCCCTCTCTCTGTGCCCCCCCCCTTCTCTCTCTGCCTGTCCCCCACATGTGCTCTCCCTCTCTCTCAAAAATAAATAAATAAACATTTAAAAAAGTCAACTGGCATAAAAAAAATTTTTTTTTTAATTTAAAAAATTAAAAAAAAAAATCAACTAGCAGATTTGAAACAGTGCAGGCTTAAAAGAGTAAAGTCTTGTCATAACAAATAGGGAAGTTCTATAGCAGAACTTGCACAGCCACCCCAGGCCTGGCGTGGCTCATGTGACCGGGGATAGGGGCCATGGGGGCGGGGGGGGGGGGGGGGGGGGGGGGGGGGGGGAGGGCTGACGAACATTCCTCTCATCCCAGTGAACTCAGGAAATAGAAACCTCACCGTGTGTCAGCAGGTGTTGCTGCCTTCAAACAGGCCCCCCCAAAAGTCCGAGCAAACTGACAGCTTTCCGAAGCCCAGGGGGTGGTTGACACCTGTTTGGCCAGTAAAACTCAAAGAAGTACGCTTGCCACCCACAGTGTGACCAGTGGGGGAGCTCCCCCCTTCCCCCCCACCCCATTTACATTGTAAACGTGTCTTGCATAATTTAGCCCCTCTTTTTCTGGTTAAACATTACACACAGCTGCCCACTAGATGGAAAATATGGGCAACAAATCACCGCAGGTATGTGTCAGGGAAGAATTTCCCGCTGGCCAGCAGGGATGCTGACCCTCCAGTTGAACGGCCTGCGGGTGGGAGGCCATAAAAGTCACTTGTGCAGGGTGTGGGGGCTGGGGTCAACCGACCCTCCCAGGTGCTACATGTGTCAGGAAGCGGGGCTCTCTCTGCCGTCACCGTGAACTCACGTTCATTCAGCGGGCGGCCGCTGGGAGCAGGCAACACGGGCCCAGGGGCAAAGATTTTATTTGTTTTTCCTTCCAAAAGCCAGGTTTTCAGAGCCGATTAAAGTTTGCCTCCTGCTTTCCAGCATTCCTTAGAGACAAAACAGGACTGCCCGTCACTTTGTTTACGGCACTTGTTGGGTGGGTTGACGCTATTTAAACTACATTCCAGGTACTGGGAGAAGCTTTCCACATACCTCATACATGGATGCATAAAACATGTATGTGTGCCTCGGAGTTTTATTTATTTATTTTTTTAATTTTTTTTTAACGTTTATTTATTTTTGAGACAGAGAGAGACAGAGCATGAATGGGGGAGGGTCAGAGAGAGGGAGACACAGAATCTGAAACAGGCTCCAGGCTCTGAGCGGTCAGCACAGAGCCCGACGTGGGGCTCGAACTCACGGACTGCAAGATCATGACCTGAGCCGAAGTCGGCCGCTTAACCGACTGAGCCACCCAGGCGCCCCGAGTTTTATTATTTTTATTTATTTTATTTTATTTTATTTTATTTTATTTTATTTTATTTTATTTTTTTAATGCCACAGTATCATACAGACAGGCAAACTTAGTCTCAGACGGGCTAAGCAACTGGACCAAGGTCACAAAGCTTGTATACAGATGCGAGAGTGCTCCCTGAGCCTGTTGGACCGCAAATCTTATGTTCTGTCCACTTTCTGCCACCTCCAACCATATAAATAAAAGAATGGCAAGTTTTGGATTTAAGTGAGGAACAAAGCCTTAAACTGATTTTCCCCTTCTTGGCATTCTAAAAGCACATACTGTTGTTCATTTTTAGTAAGGGTTTTTTTGTTTGTTTGTTTTGTTTTGCTTTGTTTTTTGAAAGAGAGAGAGAGGGAGAATCCCAAGCAGGCTCTGTGCTGTCAGCTCAGAGCCCAATGTGGGGCGCAAACTCACAAACCATGAGATCATGACCTGAGCCGAAACCAAGAAGCAGACGCTTAACTGACTGAGCCACCCAGGCACCCCACTGTTCCTCATTTTTAGAAAATCAGCTTTATTGAGATATAATTTACATACACTAACATTTATTTTATTTTAAAAAGTTTAAGCGTGCAGTTCGAAGAATTTGGACAAATGCATCTACTTGTACAACCAGCACCACAATCAAGATACAGAATATTTCTGTCACCCCAAAAGTTCCCTCATGCCCCTTTGCTGCCAGTCTCCTCCCCCTGCCCCTGGCTCCCAGCAACCACTGCTCTCATTTCTGACCCCACAGTTTGCCTGTGCTATAATTGTATATGAATGGAATCACGAACACACCCTCATCTTTGCTTGTTTCACAGAACCTAATGCGTTCAAGATCACCCGTGTCCCAGTAGTTAGTCCCTTGTATCCTGGGTGGTATCCTGCTGTGTGAAGGAAGACTGTCCCTTTACGAGCTGGTGGGCATTTGGATGGTTTCCAGTTTTGTACGATCGTTAATAAAGCCGCTCTAGAGACAGACCCAAATATACAGAGAGCAAACTGATGCTTCCCAGAGGGGAGGAGGTGGAGAATGGGCAAAATGGGCGAGGGGGAGTGGGAGGCACAGGTTTCCAGTTATGGAATGATTAAGTCATGGAATAAAAGGCACAGTGTAGGGAACATGGCCAATGGTATTATAATTGCGTTGTAAGCGACAGACGGTAGGTACACTATAAACTATAGACCTATGGAATCGCTATGTTGAAACTAATGTAACATTGTGTGTGACTATATTTCAATTTTTTTTTTTAATGTTTATTTACTTTTGACAGAGAGACAGAGCATGGGGGGGGGGGGGCGGCCAGAGAGAGAGGGAGACACAGAATCCGAAACAGGCTCCAGGCTCTGAGCTGTTCGCACAGAGCCCAACTTGGGACTTGAACCCACAGACTGAGAGATCATGACCTGAGCTGAAGTCAGACCCTTAACTGACTGAGGCACCCAGGTGCCCCAACTGTACTTCAATTTTTAAAAAATAGTAAAAATGATAAACAAATTGGGGTACCTGGGTGGCTCAGTCAGTGAAGCATCCCACTCTCGATTTTGGCTCAGGTCATGATCTCACAGTTCGTGAGATCAAGCCCCTATCAGGGGCTCCCCACTCCTCAAAATAAAGAAATAAACTTAAAAAAAATTAAAATTAAAAAAAAATCAAACTGTTCTTTTTTTTAATATAATTTTTTATTTTTTTAAATTTCCATCCAAATTAGTTAGCATATAGTGCAACAATGACTTCAGGAGTAGATTCCTTAGTGCCCCTTACCCATTTAGCCCATCCCCCCTCCCACAACCCCTCCAGTAACCCTCAGTTTGTTCTCCATATTTATGAGTCTCTTGTGTTTTGTCCCCCTCCCTGTCCTTATATTATTTTTGTTTCCCTTCCCTTATGTTCATCCGTTCTGTCTCTTAAAGTCTTCATATGAGTGAAGTCATATGATTTTTGTCTTTCTCTGACTGACTAATTTCACTTAGCATATTACCCTCCAGTTCCATCCATGTAGTTGCAAATGGCAAGATTTCATTCTTTTTGATTGCCGAGTAACACTCCATTGTGTGTGTGTGTGTGTGTGTGTGTGTGTGTGTGTATATACCACATCTTCCTTATCCATTCATCCATCGATGGACATTTGGGCTCTTTCCATACTTTGGCTGTTGTTGATAGTGCTGCTATCAACATGGGGGTGCACGTGTCCCTTCGAAACAACGCCTTTGTATGCCGTGGATAAATGCCTAGTAGTGCGATTGCTGGGTCGTAGGGTAGTTCTATGTTTAGTTTTTTGAGGAACCTCCATACTGTTCTCCAGAGCGGCTGCACCAGCTTGCATTCCCCCAAAATGAAACTGTTCTAAACATTCATGTACCAGGCTTTGAACGAGCATGTCTTCATTTCACTTGGGTAAATACCAAAGTGGGATCTCTGGATATATGATACATGTATTTTAGCTTTATAGGAACCTGCCAAACGATTTCCAAAGCAGTTTAATATTTCCAGCAGCATTGTGCGAGGTTCTCAGTTGCTCCACACCCTTGCCAGTACTTGGCATAGTCAGTCTTTTTAATTTCAGCCATTCCAGTGGGTGTTTAGAGATATCGCATTGTAGTTTTATAAATTTTTTTTTTTAACGTTTATTTATTTTTGAGACAGGGAGAGACAGAGCATGAACGGGGGAAGGTCAGAGAGAGGGAGACACAATCTGAAGCAGGCTCCAGGCTCCGAGCGGTCAGCACAGAGCCCGACGCGGGGCTCGAACTCACGGACCGCGAGATCATGACCTGAGCCGAAGTCGGCCGCCCAACCGACTGAGCCACCCAGGCGCCCCCGCATTGTAGTTTTAATTTCTGCCCCTTGTTTTCACAGAGAACCATAGGCTGGAGGGTCAGAGCTTAGGACACCACACTTGTTGGTTTACCTAAGGCCACAGCTGGGGTCGGGGGGCAACTCCCATGGACCCACGTCAAAACACGTGGAGATGGGGTGCCTGAGGGGCTCAGTCAGTTGAGCATCCAACTTTTGATTCCAGCTCAGGTCATGATCTCATGGTCAGATCGAGCCCAATGTTGAGCCTTCTTGGAATGCTCTCTCTCCCTCTCTCTCCCTCTGTCCCTCCTCTGCTCGTGAGCTCTCTCTCTAAATAAACTTAAAAAAAAAAAAAAAAACTGGGGCGCCTGGGTGGCTCAGTCGTTTAAGCGTCCGACTTCAGCTCAGGTCACGATCTCGCAGTTTGTGAGTCCGAGCCCCGTGTCTGGCTCTGGGCTGATGGCTCGGAGCCTGGAGCCTGCTTCCGATTCTGTGTCTCCCTCTCTCTCTGCCCCTCCCCCGTTCACGCTCTGTCTCTCTCTGTCCCAAAAATAAATAAACGTTAAAAAAAAAAAAAAAATTTAAAAAAAACAACAACATATGGAGAAAAGCCTACACTTCGGAAGACAAAGCCCACACCAGGATTTGTTTCAAAGTTTAGTTTACCAAGGAAACCCTTTATTCACCTGTTCTGTTACCAAGACTTGTCTAAACATGAAGCCCCTCTGGTTTTGAAAGGAGGGGGGTGACTTAGCTCTACTCCCTGGGCCTCCCTGAGCCCCCTGGGCATTTCCTCAGGACCCTGGCCAAAGAACAGATATATTCGGACACCTGGCTGGCTCAGTCGGTAGAGCATGTGACTCTTGATCTTGGGGTTGTGAGTGCAAGCCCCAATTTGGATGTAAAGATTACTTAAAAAAAATAAAACCTTAGCGGTGCCTGGGTGGCTCAATCTGTTAAGTGTCCAGCTCTTGGTTTCAGCTCAGGTTATGGTCTCGCTGCTCGTGAGTTTGAGCCCAAGAACAGGCTCTCTGCTCTCAGTGCAGAGCCTGCTTTGGATCCTCTTTCTCCCTCCCTCTCTGCCCCTCCCCCACTTGCTCACTTGCTCTCTTTCAAAAATAAACATTCTACATAAATAAATAAATAAATAAATAAATAAAATCTTAAAAGAAAAGAAATTACCAAACTCTTTCCTAGAGTGGCCATTTTGTATTCCCAGCCAAAGCGTTCGAGGATGCCAGTCGCACCACAGCCATGTCAACCCTTGGTACATCAGTGTTTTTGAACGCGGCCACTTCAAGTTGTGATTTAGTACAATCACTCTTGCTGCAGGAAGGAAAAAGAGGTGAAGGGGACAAAAGGCCAGTTGGGTGGCCGGTGCAGTGGTCCAGGTGGCAGGCTTTGAGGGCCTTAGCAAACCTCTGGCCCCCCCTCCCGTCAGTAGACACAGGGGCTGCAGGAAGGGGCTGGTAAAGATGGATTTACTTTGAGCCTCCCGGCCACACTGGGGGCCCAGAGGAGATGCGGGCTTGGTCAGGGTTGAGCAGTGAGGGAGTCGAAGAGCCAGGAGGAAACGCTTGTCCTGCCCAAGACGTGCCCCCGACCCTGCTTTGGGGGCCCGGGACCCTCCCGTAGAGGGCTTGGTGGGCAGGGCAGAGAGATCGTTTCTGTGTCCTTGGCTGAGGGGATAAAAGTAAGCACTCACAGGAAGGGAGTTATAAGGACCAGTTAGCTACGTGTTGAAATAATTCTGTGTTACAACATCACTCAGTTAATTCAATATTAACTTACAAAGTCGCTGCTCTTGTGTCTCATCTGGGGGCGCAGAGCCTCCCCTCAAGTTGCTCACAGTTGAGCAAGGGAAGGGAGCTGACCAATTTCTAACACTGTGTCCACGGGAAACTGTTTCCTTGACCCTCTCTCGGGTCCCAATCTATTTATTTTTAGTTTTTAGTTTTTTAATTTAATGTTTATTTATTTTTGAGAGAGAGAGAGAGAGAGAGAGAGAGAGAATACGAACAGGGGAAAGGAAGAGAGAGAAGGAGACACAGAATCCTAAGCAGGCTCCAGGCTCCCAGCTGTCAGCACAGAGCCCGGTGTGGGGCTCGAACCCACCAACCGCAAGACCATGACCTGAGCGGAAGTCAGATACTCAACCGGCTGAGCCACCCAGGCACCCCACCAATCTATTTATTTGTAGCCTCCTCCCAAGTGGGCCCAGGATGGCGAAAGGGCATAAAAACACAGCCAGCGTCGCTGCAACTCTGTCGACAAGGTGAAGTTCATCGCACTATCTGTGCAAGGACCGATTAACATGGTCTCCATCTTGGGGGATGGTGGCAGGACCGCTGCCGGGGCCTCAGGTCCTGAGTGGCTCCCTGCTCGGCTGTCCCCCAGAAGCCCCGCGAGCAGGCGCGTTCACCCCCACTCTCAGGGCGGACTCAGACGGGGGTGGCCACGGCAAGCACACCGGGAAGACGCAGTGGTCACCAAAGCGTGCCAATCAACCGCGCGGCTTCCAGCTCACCAGATGTGTCAAGAGGCCAATCAGCTCTGCGTGTTCCCGAGGAGAAAAATGTTCATTATGGGGAGAGCAGAGAGTGGAGCCCTGGCTAAAACCACTTTGCCTTCAACAGCAACTTTTTAATCCCTTTGTCTGGTGCATGAAATCAGTTCCCAGAACACAGGGGTTATTAATAACTGTGGGACCTTTTCCCAGTCTCCGGATCAATTGGCAGAAGCCTCTGGTTACTTCCTTCTGGATGCTTCTACGATTCAGAGGTGGGCAGTGGCCTCCCCCCTGCAAACTCTACAGTGTTTTAGCTGGCTGGGGAGTTGCACGGCGCCCCCTAGGCCCCCACCCAGCACACCAAATGCACCAGGAGGCCTTGCCTGCCCCTGCGCCTTCCCCAGCGGGCTCAGGGTGGCTGGCACCTTTGCTTCCGGGGAGACGCTCCTGCTCCTGCTGTCTGGGAGGAGTGCAGCGTGTACCCTCTCCTCCTGGCTGGCTCCTCGCTGGCAAGTGCGGTCCAGAGTGTTGACAACGATTGAGATCACTTTGCTTCCTCTCCTTGTGGCTGGTGAAGGCCCGGGCTCAGCGGCCGGGCGCGGGCACAACAAGGCCCAGGTCTTAACCCGGGGACCCTGGGGGTGGACACTTCTGCGGGAGGAGTGGTAATCACAGCATCCCCGAGGCCGGGGGACACGGTCATGAACGTAGGACCGCCCCCAGAGCTTGCCTTCTGCTCTCCTTCACCCTTCCCCGGCGCCTCGCCGCACCGGTGGCCTTACCAGGACCTCCGCTCAGGAAAATGCCCCTCCGATTCTCGTCCTCCAAGCTCCGCGCCACCCCCAGCATGGCACGGTGGGACCGACCGGCCTGGGGTCACCTGGCCCCGAGCCCGTGAGCCCACCTGTGAAGAAATTAAAACAAGCACACCTGCCTTGGGGAGGATTGGAGATGCTGAAAACAAAGGACCGCCCAGCCGCAGTGCCCGGCAGGCACGCACGACCTGACCGCCAGGAGCTGACTCTGTTTCCCCACAGACCTGCTCACCCTCCCCTCCTGCCTGTCTCCGTTAATGGCCTCATCACTCTTAGTCACTCAGACTGGATGACACGGCAGTATTCTTGTACGTCTTTCACTGGTCTGTTGTTTTTTTTTTTAAATCGTGGTGAAGCAGACATAACATTGACCATCTTAACTGTCTGTAAGGGTAGTTCGGTGGCATTCACATTGCTGTGCATGTCTCCCTGGTACTTTTCCATCCTTCCAAACGGAAACTCCGTACCCATCAAACAGCTCCCTGTTCCTCCCTCCTCTCCGTCCCTGGCAACGCCCTTCTACTGTCATCTGTCTCTGCGAAGTTGACTACTCTCAGTGCCTCATCCAAGGGGAATCATAAAGTATTTGTGCTTTTGGGTTGGGCATAATGTCCTCAAGTTTCACTCAGGTTGTAGAGCATGTCAGGATTTCCTTCTGAATAATAGTGAAGACTGAATAATATTCCATTCTATGTGTAAACCACAGTTAAGCAATCCACTCATTGGTCTATTTTCCAAAAGGGGTTTTGGAGGGGAAATTAATGCACAGGGTTTTAAAACATTAAAATATAGGGGGCGCCTGGGTGGCTCAGTCGGTTAAGCGTTGCACTCTTGATTTCGGCCAGGGTCATGATCCCAGGGTGGTGGGGTGGGGCCGTCCATCAGCGCACAGTGAGGAGCCTATTTAAGATCCTCTCTCTCCCTTTGCCCCTCTCCCCCACTCACACTCTTTCTAAAATAAAATTAAAAACAAAACAAAAAAACGTAAACACACATCACAGAAGAGTATACAGAAACTTGTCTCCTCCGAGCCCCTCAGTACCCAGCCCCCTGAATCTCCTTCAGTGGTGACCTTCCAATTCTCCTTCCTTTATGTGCCCACTGCCCAGACTCTGCCTTCTGGAAGCCGTCCTGCACACACTACCAGAGGAGCTGTCCTAAGGCAAGCCCCCCCTCCCTTCATTGCAAGTGGCCTCCGAGAAGGTCCGACAGCTGGTTCCGGCTGACCAATATAGCATATGTCCCCAACGCTGAGGCTGCTTTCTCCCCAAAATGCCTGAAGAGACCTTTTTCTCACCCTCACCAGAGTTGGTACTAATGTCTCCTTCCTTAGAAAGGTGTCTGAGGGCACCTGGGTGTTTCAGTCTGTTAAGCGTCTGACTGTGGCTCAGGTCATGATCTCACAGTTCGTGGGTTCAGGCCCTGCATCGGGCTCTGTGCTGCCAGCTCACAGCCTGCAGCCTGCTTCAGATTCTGTGTCTCCCTCACTCTCTGCCCCTCCCTTGCTCACACTCTGTCTCTCTCTTTCTCAAAAGTAAATAAACATAAAAAAAATTTTTTTAACAAAAAGGAAAGTTGGGGTGCCTGGGTGGCTCAGTCAGTTAAGCGTGAGACCTCAGCTCAGGTCATGATCCAGCAGTTCGTGAGTTTGAGCCCCAAGTTGGGCTCTGTGCTGACAGCTCAGAGCCTAGAGCCTGCTTTGGATTCTGGGTCTCCCTCTCTCTCAGTCTTTCTGCCCCTTCCCCACTTGTGCTCTCTCCCTCTCTTAAAAATACACACATAAACTTAAAAAAAAAAAAAAAAAAAGGAAATCTACTCTTTTACCATTCACCCATTCAGTAACAATGTTTATTTTTTAATTTTTAAAAAATTGTTTTATTCATTTTTGAGAGAGAGAGAGAGAGAGACAGTGTGAGTGGGGGATAGGCCGAGAGGGAGGCTCAGAATCCGAAGCAGGCTCCAGGCTCTGAGCTGTCAGCAGAGAGCCCGACACAGGGCTTGAACCCACCAACCACGAGATCATGACCTGAGGCAAAGTCGGACGCTTAACTGACTGAGCCACCAGGCGCCCCAGTAACAATGTTTATGAAACACCAGATGTCAGGCACTGTCCTGTGGGGTATCGCCTGCTGTTACACAGACACAACCCATCCCGTTGCCAAGACCATCCAACCCTCCCCCTTGTCTGGTGCCTCCCGAGCCTAGATGCTCCTATTCCCTCAACCAGCAGCCCCTCTCTCCAGAGTTTAGATTCTAGCTTTCTCTAGGTAATAACGCCAGTTCTCTTTGGTCTCTTGCTTTTTGCCTTCCTAAATCTTGTGGACGTCTCTGATCTACAGTCACGTTCTTTCCCCATTTCTTTGTCTTTTAGATTTATGCTTATTTTGATCCTTTCATTAACTTTTGGTGGTGTTTCCAGTAGGAAGTAGACAGAAATTCTGCTGTTGCAGCTGCCATATTTAACTAGAATTTCCTTCCAAATAAGTGTTCCCTTGGAATATTTTTGCAACGACTTAAGGATTTGGGGTATTTTGAGTTATGAGATAGTATTTGTTTTTAGAAATTTGGAAAAATATAGAAGCATTCAGAAGAATGTAAAGATCACTCATAATTGCCAAAATGCAGAAATAACCACCCTTAACATTTCGCCACATGTATATATATTCTTTAAAGGAGAAAAAGTCACCTCTCTCCTGCTTTCTTGAATTTGATGCTGACACTTCGGGGCTACTGGCTCTACCAAAAGCTTTTATTATTGGGAGGCACTTGCCAAGCCTTGCTCAGACACCCCAAATATCCACTGTTACAATGACTGGTGCCTCTCTCCATCACACCCCATTTCCCTTCGTATGCACTGTCCAATTCCATATGAAGTCATTTATAAGAGTCAAAATCACGGTTCTCACCTCAGTGCCAGGAAGAGGGTGATAAGCGTGAGGAGTGTCCTTCCCAACCCTGTCATCCCCAGGGAATGTTCTGCCGGGGGAGAGAACCCAGAGAAAACCACCTGCAGTGACCTCACGGCATTCCACAGTCGCCTGCCAGCGCCCCTGGCCCTTGTCTGGCCCTTGGGGATCCCTAATGGGTAATTTGGGGATTCTTTGGGAGTCACTGGTTTGGGAGAAGGTGGGTCGTCCTATGAATGGACGGCTGTTTAATCCACCGAGCCAAAAAGGACCCACCACCTGAGTCTTAACACAATGAAGCTCTGGATTCAGACCTTGGGCCAAATATGGAAAATGTTTACACTGAAAGTCAAAGAGATGCGAATTGGAAAAATGAGGAGATGTATCCTCATATATTATATTGCTGTTGGGGTTGTACACTGGCAAGATGCTTTTGGAAAGTAGTTTTTCAGTAGCATTAAGAAGCTGAAAATGTTTATACTTTCCGACCTAGTAATTTTACTTACGGGACTTCAACGCAAGAAAAGAAAGCTAAATGTAGTCAAGGGTTCTGCACCAGAATGTTGGTTGCAGCATTATGGTAATGTCAGAAATGGTAACAATATGATCCAAAAGGCCCAACAATAAGGGAATGGTGTCACGAATACTGTTTGTGAGAAGTTTACTGCCATATGACCAAAATGATTGCTACTGAAATTAGTGAAAACAGATAAACCCAATATTTAATGTATAAATATTTGATAATATATAAAGTTTGATGATGGCTGTCAAGACAAAAGTAATATAATACCGAGAAAAGGGGAAGAACACACTAACATTTTATACTAGTTATCTTTTTTTTTAATGCTTTATTTTTAAGCGATCTCTACACCCAACATGGGGCTCAAACTTATAACCCCGAGGTCAAGAGTCACATGCTCTACCAATTGAGCCAGCCAGGAGTCCCCAATACTAGTTATCTTTGAATGAAGGGGGACAGAAAAGACTTTTTCCTCTCTTTTTTTCTGTATTTTACAAATTGTCTATTATCCAGGATTATTTTTAGAATTGGAAAAATAACAGTAGGTCTACTTAAAAAAATTGTTAATGTTTATTTATTTATTTATTTTAAATTTTTTTTTAACGTTTTATTTATTTTTGAGACAGAGAGAGACAGAGCATGAACGGGGGAGGGGCAGAGAGAGAGGGAGACACAGAATCGGAAGCAGCCTCCAGGCTCTGAGCCATCAGCCCAGAGCCCGACGCGGGGTTCGAACTCACGGACCGCGAGATCGTGGCCTGAGCTGAAGTCGGACGCTTAACCGACTGAGCCACCCAGGCGCCCCTATTTATTTTTGAGAGAGACAGAGTGCACATCGGGGAGGGGCAGAGAGAGAGGAAGACAGATCTGAAGCAGGTTCCAGGCTCTGAGCTGTCAGCAAAGCCCAATGAGGGGCTCAAACCCACGGACCATGGGATCATGACCTGAGCTGAAGTTGGACGATTAGCCAACTGAGCCATCCAGGTGCACCAATAAGCCTACATTTTAAGGAAAAAATAAGCCAGTTAAGTCCTTTTCAGTTAAGTGCTTTAGTTAAGTGCTACTGTATATTCAGACCACAGATTTATTTTTTATTGAAAAAAATTTTTTAATGTTCAGTTATTTTTGAGAGAGAGAGACAGAGTGCAAGTGGGGGAGGGGCAGAGAGAGAGAGAGGGAGACACAGAATCCAAAGCAGGCTCCAGGCTCTGAGCTGTCAGCACAGAGTCTGATGTGGGGCTCGAACCCACGAACCATGAGATCATGACCTGAGCCAAAGTCAGACACTTAAAACTGACTGAGCCACCCAGGCACCCCCTGATTTTTCTTATATGCACATCAATAGCTTGAGCTAAGCCTTGTAGCTCTTGGAGCCAAACTAATACCTAAGAGGAATATGTTGTGTGGTTGGGTATTATGTGATGTTTTCTTTACAAGAGTATCTTGTAAAAAAATTTTCTTGAGGTTGGCTTGAGGTTGGTTGAGGTTTCTTGAGGTTGGCAGGTTGACTTGGTGTCAACTCCATAACCAACTTATCCTAACTTGGGAGTCTTTGGGTTAGGGGGTGAGCACTCTAACAGCCTTTAAATGCCTGACCTGTGTCCACCCATTTTGTGGCTTTGGCTTGCAAGATGCCCTTTAGCAACAGCCTTTACCTCATGTGCACGTTAACCCACAGCAAAGTTCGTCTAAACAGACACCGATCTGGTGAGAACTGTGAGATCCCCACTCTGTGAGCCTGGCTCAAACAACAGGCTTGTAGGACGTATGCCTATGTCCTGCCCTATCACCTTGTTTTTGTTTTTGTTTTTTTTTTAATTTTTTTTCAACGTTTATTTCTTTTTGAGAGATGGAGAGACAGAGCAAGAATGGGGGAGGGGCAGAGAGAGAGGGAGACACAGAATCCAAGTCAGGCTCCAGGCTCTGAGCTGTCAGCACAGAGCCCGACGCAGGGCTTGAACCCACAAACCGTGAGATCAGGACCTGAGCCGAAGTCGGAGGCTTAACGGACTGAGCCACCCAGGTGCCCCTCATCTTGCTTTTTATGGCAAACAACACAACAGACAAAGAAAAACAGTGACTATCTTTGGTAAGAAAAGGAACCATAAAGTGCAAAATGCAGCTTTCACAGGATCTAGAAAGTTCATTCCCAAACTTAACCTAAGAAAGATTTAGCAGCAAATGGTGTGACCCACATTTCTGTCCAGCCATATCTAGCCACAAATGAGATGTAACCCATATTTACAGTGAAAATTGAGGTGACAAAGGTCCCTTATGGACCAGGACCCCTTATGGCAAATTCCCCTGAGAGCTGGTACAGTTGGACAAAGAGAGCAAAGTGTGTTTAAATAGATAACTCTTGGATCCACAGCCTCTTTGGCTGTCTGCCAGACGCATGCCGGTCGGTACATGCATCCTCTGGATGGCAGAGTCCAAAAAGAATATTCTCACTGGTCATAAAGCCACACTCTTAAGACACAGAACAAGATGAAAGGAAAACCTAATGAGCCCTATTGTTCTCCATGTTTCATGAGAAATGACACAAAAGGCAAAGACAAAAGAAAACAATGACCATCTCTGGGAGGAAAAGGATCAACATGAAACAAGAATACTCATAACAAATTTTTATCAAAGTTGCTATACCCAAGAAACTAGTGTACAAATATTTTTTTTCCTGCAATTTTAAATTTAGAGGAGAAAAGGACTCTCACCACTTTCATTTCCATCAGACCCCATAGACAGAGATCTGGGAGGCCAATGTGGTAAGAAATGTTATTTTCTGCCAGCTTTTATCAGATATCCCAATATCTTTCAGCTGCAGTGCCTCAAAATGAACAGTGTCCAGCCTGGGAAGTTCATCCTGTGGACTATACCAACTGTTGGGGAGGAAAAATTTTCCTCTATCCTTCAAGATTCTAGCTGTCCTAACAATTAAACTGACATGAGATGGCTTAACAAAAGAAAATAAAATTTAATTATGTATGTACAGGGAATCCACATAAACGTAAGATATTCCAAAGACAGTCAGGCACAATGAGGTATATATGCCATTTTGGACTAAGGAGAAGGGGTAGGGGTCCAGGGGCTCAAAGGGAAGGAAGGTAATTCACAGGAAGAATGGAAAGAATAAATGTGTGGTAAACAAATGTTTGCTGGGCCACCCAGAAACAATGGTACATAATATTTTTCCTAAGCCTTCTGTTTTTAAAAAATAATCAGCCTAAAATAATCCACATGCCAAAGATATGTTTTGGGGTGGAAAATTTTGCTCTCCTGCATCCCTCAGTCTAAACACCTCTGTTCCCGTAAACTCAGGCTCAGCCTTCAGATCTCAACAGCAGCTCCCTTCTGGGAAGTCTTCCTTGACCCCCAGACCAGATTATGCTCTCTTTGTTCTTTTCCTCCATAGAGAGATCATCACTGTAACAAATAATCATCTACCTATTATGTGTTACTATTATGTGTCTCCTCCTCCAGACCACAGGTCTCCTCCACAGACCCCACATAATAATGTGGGATTATTCACCTAACATCTCTGGCAACGAATTGCGTTGGCAGATAGTGAGTGCTCATATTAGATGAATAAATGAAAGTAATTGATTCTGCCTGCTCAACCTGGGGACAGGGGCTGTGGGTGCCTTTTCCGGTAAGCTCCCTGGGACTGCTAAAAACCATCTGCTCTCATGGCAATGGAGAAAGCTAGCATAGCCTTACTAGTGTCTTTATGCTTTCATTTGTTCAATAAGTATTCATTGAGAGGCTCCCATGTGCCAGCACTATTCTAGGCATTTGGGATTTGCATAGGCAGTGAACATACACTCAAAATCCTGCCCTCATGAGATTACATTCTATACTGAGGGAGACAGAGACCGAGCAAATAAACAGGAAACATTGTTTTAAGTTGGTGGTAGAGCCAAAGGGATTTTGGGGAGCAGTGGAGGTGGGCTGCGATTTGAAATAAAATGGTTGGGAAAGACCTTCATGAGAAAGTGATGGTTGAGCAAAGACGACCTGCATGTGGTTAATAGGGCAAGCTGTGTGGCAATCCGGTGGAGGCGTGTGCCAGATCAAATACAGGCTGCTCAGGTACATTTGAATTTGAGACGAACGTTCAATACCTTTTTTGGTATAAATATGTCCCACATTTCGTATGGGACACACATCAAAAATTATTCATTGGTTGTCTGAAACCCAAATATTTATAGTGAATCATTTCACTTGTTACAGTAATAATGTGTTACGATTGTTAATTTGAAAAGCGTCAAATAAACTTTTAAGATAAAGAAATATGAACCACCCTTTAAGGAGTCTTTGTGCCCAAATATAAAGGTAAAGCTAAAAATCTATACCCAACCAAATGCCCTCTGAGGTAACCACTCCTCTGAGGTAACCATTAGTAATTTCCTGAATACAGCCCTCTTCCTCCTCCTCTGCTACATGTAAACACGTGTATTAGCGTCCTAGGGGTGTTGTAAAAACACCTAGGTGTTTTTTTCTTAAAAACAGACTGGGTGTCTTTTTTTTTTTTTAATGTTTATTTTATTTATTTTGAGAGAATGAGAGAAAGAGGGAGCATGAGCAGGGGAAGGGCAGAGAGAGAGAGAGAGAGAGAGGGAGCATGAGCAGGGGAAGGACAGAGAGAGAGAGAGAGAGAGCATGAGCAGGGGAAGGGCAGAGAGAGAGAGAGAGAGAGGGAGAAAGAATCCCAAGCAGGCTCCACATTCAGCAGGGAGCGGACACAGTGCTTGATTCTACAAACCATGAGATCGTGACCTGAGCCAAAATCAAGAGTTGGACGCTCCACCTATTGAGCCACCCAGGCGCACCCCCCCCCCCCCCCGCTCCCCTCCACCCCGGGTGTCTTAAACAACAGACATCTATTTTTACGGTTCTGGAGTCTGGATGTCCAAGATCAAGGTGTCAGCAGGACCATGCTCTCTCTCTGATGACTGTAGGGGAAGACCCTTCTTTGCCTTTTCCAACCTCTGAGAGCCCCGGGACATTTCTTGGTTTATGGCAGCATGACGTCTATTTCTGATTTCACCTTTATGTCTTATTCTTTCTCTTCCAAATTTCTCTCTTCTTAAAAGGATACTGTCATTGGGTTAGGGCCCACCCTAATCCAGGCTGACTTCATCTTAATTACATCTGAAAAAACCCTGTTTCCAAAGAGGATCACACATTCACAGGTACTAGGGATTAGGACTTCAACATACCTTTTCGGAGGACACAATTCACCCACAACACTCAGCTTCAAGGACTCCAAACCATCCTAGGTCGTTGAATTTTTTGGTGGCAAGGGGGTAACTTAAGAATTGCCGTAGGGGCACCTGGGTGGCTCAGTCAGTTAAGCATCTGGCTCTTGATCTTGGCTCGGGTCATGATCTTGCTATTCATGAGTTCGAGCCCCCCATCAGGCTCTGAGCTGATATAATGGAGCCTGCCTGTGATTCTTTGTTTCCCTCTCTCTCTGCCCTTCCCCTATTTGTGCTCTGTCAAAAAAAAAGACAAAGACAAAGACAAAGACAAAGACAAAGACAAAGACAAAGA
>NW_026057584.1:103010967-103045802 GCF_023721935.1 Panthera uncia | reverse complement strand
AAAGACAAAGACAAAGACAAAGACAAAGACAAAGACAAAGACAAAGACACCATTCCCCAGATCAAACTACAGAACATTTCTAGCACTCCAGAAGGCAGTGCAGTGTTCCATCCCAGTCATTCACTGCAGCGTTGGGGAATCAAGACCACCCTCACATCTGACACTAGTTGCAAGTTTGGAGGTCCTTAAGACAACCCTCAGTTTCAATAAATCACTAGGAGGACTCACAGAAATCACTGAAAGGTGTTATATTCATGGGTACGGTTTACTACAGCCAACAGACACGGATTACAATCAGCCAAAGGGAGAGGGACATGGGGCAGAGTCCAGGAGAGTTCCATGTATGGCAAGTTCCAGCTGTCTTCTCCCCACAGAGTCACGGGCAGTGCTAACTTCTCCCAGGGACAATGGGCAACACTACACACTGAGTTTCACGAACCAGAGAATCTTACCTGAGCCTTGGTGTCCAGAGAGTTTGTATAGGGGATTGGTCATGTTGTTATGACTGACTGACCACCTGCATGGCTGACCTTAACCTCCAGTCCCTCCCAAGGTCAATCTGATATTGCACAGCCAAAAGCCCCGAGCATAAATCACATCGTTAGAGTATGCCAGTATGGCTTAGCCCAAGGCTCCCCCAAGATAAACAAATATGCTTTTACTAGGCAGGACATTCTAAGAGTTTAGAGATCACCTCCCAGGAGCTAAGGGCCAAGGCCAGATCTCTCCTTAGGTAAGGTTAGTTCTTTATTACATATTAACCTTCCCAAAGGGAACTACAATTCTGACCTCTATTTCCATAGGTTTTCCTGTTTTTTGTTTTTTTTTTTTATATTTATTTTTGAGAGAGAGGGAGAGAGAGAGAGCACGGGAGGGGACAGAGAATCTGAAGTGGGCTCTGAGCTGAGAGCAGAGAGCCTGATGTGGGGCTCAAAGTCATGAACTGTGAGATCATGAACTGAGCCAAAGTCGGACACTTAACTGACTGAGCCACCCATATTACATAGTGTATTCATGTAATAAAAAAAAAAGGATTAGTGCTGGCACTTTGGTAGAGCACTCGTTGGTAGGGCACGCTACTCTTGATTTCCAGGTTGTGAGTTTGAGCCTCATGTTGGGCATAGAGTTTCTTTTTTTAAAGTAAAAACAAAAAAGGACTAGTTCTCACTCTGTCCGTTGTTGCAACAATCATCGCTCGTCTGGATCCCAGCAACAGCATCCAGTTCGACCCCTACTCCACCTATAGTTAGTCTAGTCTCAGTACAGAAAACAAAGTGGTCCTGAGTCAGGGCATAACACTTTTTGGTTCAAAATCCTCTAATGGCTTCCTATTTCATTCAGAGTAAAAGGCAAGGACGGTACTATGGCTTATAAGGCCCCAGGTGGTAGGACCCTCACCTGTCTCTAGGACCCCATTTCCTGCAGTTTTTTTTTTTTTTTCTAATTCACACCACTCTAGTCACACAATCTCTGTGGTTATGTCTCCTTCCTCATTCCTATTCTTGCTTATTTTTACATGTGCTCTTTTTTTCCCCCCCTTAATTGGGCTCATAAAAAGTTAACCTATTTTATTGGTCTTTTCATAGTTGTAGCTTGGATTTATTGATCACTGGTTTCCTCCTTCTCCTCCTCCTCTTTCTCCTCCTTTTCCTTCTTTGGTTTGTTTTCTGCTCTATTCTCAGCCTATTATTTATTAATCCTTTTCTCCTTCTTTTTCCTTCTTTTTTTTCTTAATATGATTGTTATGGAAGGTGGTCTGGATCACCCGGTGGAAGAACCAAGCGGCACTTGGAGATCTTGGAAGGCAGGAGGTTTAGTTTACAATGGTGGGCTCAGAGAAGATCAATTTCTAGAGGTCTGAGCCCAAAGCATCAACAGAGGGGACAATTTATAATCTGTTACTTCCGCATTCCTCATTAGTAGTAATTTGGGACTAGCGGCAAGCAGGGTGGGAAGAAGAACCCGGAAGGGGAGTCTTCAGGCAAGGACTGGAATTTCCCTATCAGTACTGATTGGCCATTTTATAACAGATTTTTTTCCCCCTATCATGATAGTTATTTTCCATGTGATTTTTCTTCTTTGTCATTTTCTTTAGCAATGAAATAAATTTAACTTAGAGCCTGATGTGGGGCTTGAACTCATGAGCTATGAGATCATGACCTGAGCTGCAGTTGGATGCTTAACCAACTGAGCCACCAAGGCATCCCTGCTCCAATCCACTTTTGGTGCGTCCTACAAGTTTTGGTAAAGGTATTCTCCTTGCATATTACTTACAATGTAATTTATAATTTCACAGTTGATACATTGTAGAGGAGGGAAAAAACTCTTCCTCTAACCTCTTAGGTTCAGTAAGTGGGGCCAGTAAATCAAACTGATAAAAGACAGGGGCGCCTGGGTGGCTCAGTCGGTTAAGCAGCTGACTTCGGCTGAGGTCATGATCTCTCAGTCCGTGAGTTCGAGCCCCGCATCGGGCTCTGTGCTGACAGCTCAGAGCCTGGAGCCTGTTTCAGATTCTGTGTCTCCCTCTCTCTGACCCTCCCCCGTTCATGCTCTGTCTCTCTCCGTCTCAAAAATAAATAAGGGTTTAAAAAAATTTAAAAAACAAACTGATAAAAGACAGATTGGGCGCCTGGGTGGCTCAGTTGGTTAAGCGTCCGACTTCAGCTCAGGTCGTGATCTCACAGTCCGTGAGTTCGAGCCCTGCGTCGGGGTCTGTGCTGACAGCTCAGAGCCTGGAGCCAGCTTTGAATTCTGTGTCTCCCTCTCTCTCAGCCCCTCTGCTGTTCATGCTCTGTCTCTCTTTGTCTCAAAAATAAATAAAAAAACATAAAAAAAAAACAGATTAATATGGGGGGGGGGGAACATTTAATTACATACCTACACACAGAAGTCCACAAGGAAACATGACTCAAGGTGCTACGGAATCAGGCTGGAACACTGGTGGAAAAACCAAGTGGCACTCAGAGACCTTGGTGGATTGGAGATTTATTTAACACCGGTGGCCTCAGAGGAGACCGTTTCTCCAAAGATCTGAGCCCTGAATCCGAGCGGGAAGGGTAATTTATAGTTATCAGCCTCCATATTTGTATGTGTGTGTGTGTGTGTGGGGGGGGTGGTTTTCATGTGGCAGCAAACAAAGGAAGAAGAACCTGGAGGAGGGGTCTCTAAGCTAGAGACCAGAGTTTGTTTTAGTCCAATCAGCCATCTTTGGTATACTTTATCCACTTCTCCAACAAAGGAGGCAGTTATAATTTGGACCTTATATATCATCTTTACAAAAGGTGATAAAGTGTGGAGAAGAGGCTAAACCAAGAAAAAGTGGTTTGGGGCTTCTGAGGGTAAGTTATAGGGAAGTGACTCGACAATGTGTGGTAAATAAGGGCTGATTAGTAAGGTTTGTTATGCAAATAAGAGTCATCTCAGATGATAAGAGTTGCCTCATGGGGCGCCTGGGTGGCTCAGTTGGTTAAGCAGCCGACTTCGGCTCAGGTCATGATCTCCTGGTCTGTGAGTTCGAGCCCCGTGTTGGGCTCTGTGCTGACAGCTCAGAGCCTGGAGCCCGTTTCAGATTCTGTGTCTCCCTCTCTCTCTGACCCTCCCCCGTTCATGCTCTGTCTCTCTCTCTGTCTCAAAAATAAATAAAAGTTAAAAAAAAAAAAAAAAAAAAGAGTTGCCTCTTACGAGTAGTTCTCTTCCCCCCATAGGAGAGGGAGACACCCTTACAAATGGAAATTTGTGTTACCCTCCCAAAGGGAAACTTACACCCTGCTCTCTGACCGAAGGATGGAGGGCAGGAAGCTATTTGCCTTCAATTCAAAAAATCCTTATGCCAAAGGGGCATATTTTGGGGTGACAAGGCTGATGCCCTTCATGTCCTTTGATCTAATAATTATTGGGGAGTATATGTCTTAATTTCCAAGTAGTTAAGATTTTCTGTTTTTTTTTTTTTAATGTTTTTTAATTATTTTTGAGAGAGAAACAGAGCATGAGTGGGGAGGGGCAGAAAGAGAGGGAGACACAGAATCCAAAGCAGACTCCAGGCTCTGAGCTGTCAGCATAGAACCCATCACGGGGCTTGAACCCACAAACCGTGAGATCATGACCTGAGCTGAAGTAAGAAGCTTAACCAACTGAGCCACCCAGGCGCCCCTAGATTTTCTGTTTACGTATTATTTTTACCATGTTGGATTATCATCAGAAAAATAAGGCTGCTGCTTTTTAAAATTTGTTACTATTATTATACTTTTTTTTGCCAAAGACATGATCAATTTTTGGAAATGCTTCATGGACATATGATTTTTTCTACATGAGGGACATTTCTCTATACTTCTGTTAAATTGTATATAAATTGTATTATCTACTTTCTCTACATGGTTCACTAATTTTTATCTATTAGGCATATCTTTAGTTTTATTTATTTATTTTAGAGAGACATTGAGTGCAAGTGGGGTGAGGGGCATAGGGAGAAACAGAATATTAAGCAGGTTCCACACTCAGTGCAGCGTCCAACATGGGGCTTAATCCCCCCACCCTGGGATCTTGACCTGAGCTGAATTAAGAGTGGGACTCTCAAATGACTGAGCCACTTGGATACCCCAGGCATATTTTTAGTTTTTAAATTTTTAAAACTAAAAATATTTTGTTTTCGACTCTTTAGGTTGTGTAGTGTGTACAGGTTTATTACTATTAGATCACCTTCATTAATTGTGCCTTTTATCATTACATAACACCCCTCTCTTTAGGTTGATGTTTTTTACCTTAATTTTTATTAATTTTGCTTTATTTGCTTGTAATTTCTTGGTGCCTCTTTGTCCCTTTAATTTCAACATTTATCGCCTTGTTTTATCCTTACTCGTTATCAGCATATAGCTAGGTTTGGTTTTTAACGCAATTTGACTTTTTGTCTTTCTTTGGGAGAATTCAGTCCGTTTCCTTTTCATCCTCCGGATTTTATTAACGTGCTCTTTATCTCCCCCCTCCACCCCCCCACCCCCGTTTTAATTGGTGATTTATATCTACTTTTTAAAGTTCTGCTGATTAGTATCCACATTTCTCTGATAACTATTCTCACCTCTGAAATTTACCTTCTCTACAGCTTTACTCTTCCCCAAAATAACTTGTTTAAATCAGTGTTTTTCAAACATTGAGTTCCAACCCACCAAAAGGTTGCAAAATTAATTTAGTGAATTGTGACTGAGATAGGGAAACTGAAGGGACCCCATGAAGAACTGCCTTTTTTGCTCCTTTTCCTCTTCTCTTCTTGCCAAGACCCCTACCCCCACTCTACACACACCTTACAGTATGTCCTCCTTGGAAAGGTCAAGGAGTTAATGATGTCTTTGGAGTTTTCCAGCCCAATGGCATCTAAGGAGTGACCAGGTGGGGTTGTCATGAACATTTTCCCAGACCACTGTGTAATAGGTCAACTTATAAGATATCAGAAAGCTTATTGTATATAAGTTCGGCTTAAACTCACCTTTCATGAATAGTTGAGATAAAAGGCTTATGTAGTTCCCTATTAGGGTTATCAGAAATTGCTAACTGCCCTATCTCACTTCTGTGACCTCGCCTGCTTGCTAAATAGATAACTTAGGATGCAAAATGCTCCCCCACCCCCTCTACCAAGATCCCGCCTAGGCAAGACCAACATGTAAAAAGTCATGTACTCACTGCCCTACAGCATCTCAGGTATCTAACTATGATTGGTCATTTTAAACCCTCTTAGGACAAAGGCCTTTAAAATTTATGGGTTCCCGCCAAAACTAACGTCTGTGTGTCACAATATAATTGGCTACCATGAAATGCTGTAGATTATAATTGGTTAACCAAAAAATGATGTATTCTGACTTGCTAAAATCCATATAAGCCCACTGTTGCCTTTGTTCGGGGCCAGTCTCTGCACTTTTCTCCTTAAGATCAGGAGATCAGGTTTGGCCCGGCCGTGAATAAAATCTTGCCTCGCTTCTATTCGGCATTTGGTGGGTTTTTTTTGATATCACCCTGTTTCACACTGATTGACCAAGACCTCTGGCTCCAGGGCATAAGTGACAGAAGGACACCAGCACACTTAACTTTGTACCTGGATGCCTGAGAAGACACATCACGGGCACCGAACCATAATCCTCAGTAAAAACCCTAGACCCCAAGCAAAGATGAGATGAGACTCCTTCTTCTTTTCTTTCCTAGTCTCCTGGACACTCTGTCTGTATTTACACATTCTCTCTATGTCTTCAATGAAGTCGGCTGTTGCTTCCTACTGGCTTGAGTTTGATTTCTATCCTGCCAGTCAGCCTGCATCATGATCACTTTTCAAAGAAAAAAAAAAAAAAAGGAATTATGATAGAAAAATGTCAGAGAGCATTAAACATAGTAAGATACCTTGTTTCAAAAAAACCTGCGCCTTTGATTAAATGTATGGTGTATGTGTGCATGCACTTGTGTACTGGATTAGGATATAAAATGCATTTCTTTTCTTTTACTTTTTTAACATTTATTTATTTTTGAGAGACAGAACACAAGCAGGGGAAGGGCAGAGAGAGAGGGAGACACAGAATCCGAAGCAGGCTCCAGGCTCTGAGCTGTCAGCACAGAGCCCAAAGCAGGGCTTGAGCTCACAAACCGCGAGCATGACCTGAGCCAAAGTCAGATGCTCAACCAACTGAGCCACCCAGGTGCCCCTAAAATGCATTATTTCTTCTTCTTCTTCTTCTTCTTCTTAATGTTTATTTATTTTTGAGACAGAGAAACAGAGCATGAGTGGGGGAGGGGAAGAGAGAGAGGGAGACACAATCCGAAGCAGGCTCCAAGCTCTGAGCTGTCAGCACAGAGCCCGACGTGGGGCTTGAACTCACGAGCTTCGAGATCATGATCTGAGCCGAAGTTGGATGCTTAACTGAGCCACTCAGGCACCCCGAGTTTCTACTTTTTTTTTTTTTTTTTTTTTAACGTTTATTTTTGAGACAGAGAGAGACAGAGCATGAACAGGGGAGGGTCAGAGAGAGAGGGAGACACAGAATCTGAAACGGGCTCCAGGCTCTGAGCTGTCAGCACAGAGCCCGACGCGGGGCTTGAACTCACGGACCGCGAGATCGTGACCTGAGCTGAAGTCGGACACTCAACCGACTGAGCCACCCAGGTGCCCCCTTTTTACTTCTTAATGTATTATTTGTACAAGCATAGTAATCACATTTTGAATCAATTAGCATAATGTACTAAGTGTTTAGATCACAGGAAAAAGAACAGAGCAGATGATACAAATTTAAGGTTAACTGTTGGGGAGGACTGAAGAATTAAAGATGGCCTCCGAGAGAGGTTTTATAGTTGTTTCAGGTCCCTATTTTTATTTTCCTTAAAAAATTTTTATTATGAAAATTTTCAAGCACATAGAAAAGAAGAGTATAATGAACACTCATGAAACTAACACTTAAGATTTCACAGGTAACGTTTGGACACCATGCTTCATCTCTTTTTGTTGTTGTTGAAATACTTTAAGTAAGTTACAGGTATAATTTCTTTAAATAGTCTAGCAAGCATCTCCAAAAAATAAAGATCTTTACTATACAACCATAATAAAATTGTCCCACTTAACACATTTAACAAGAATTAAAGGGATGCCTGGGTGGCTCAGTCGGCTAAGTGGCCGACTTCGGCTCAGGTCATGATCTTGCGGTCCGTGAGTTCAAGCCCCGCATCAGGCTCTGTGCTGACAGCTCAGAGCCTGGACCCTACTTTGGATTCTGTGTCTCCCTCTGTCTCTAGCCCTCCCCCATTTGCGCTCTGTCTCTCTCTTTCAAAAATGGATAAATGTTAAGAAAAAAAATTTTTTTAAAAGAATTAAAAAACTACATTGCACGGGGTGCCTGGATCGCTCTGTCAGTTAAGCCTCTGACTTTGATTTTGGCTCGGGTCATGATCTCACGGTTCCTGAGTCCAAGCCCCACATCAGGCTCTGTGCTGATAGTGTGGAACCTGCTCAGGATTCTCTCCCTCCCTCTCTCTCTCTGCCCCATCCCTGTTGTGCTCTCTCTCTCAAAATAAGTATTTAAAAAATTTAAAAAAATATACTGCTTGGTCCATATTCAGAATACTGTAATATTCCTGATATGGCTTCTAGAGTTGTTTGATTTTTTAATTATTATTTTTAAAGTTTATTTATTTAAGTAATCTCTATACCCAACGTGGGGCTCAAACTCATGACCCCAAGATCAGCAGTTGCAGGACTATGACTTGTTGAAGAGGTCAGGACAGTTATCTTACAGAATTTCTCAACTTCTAGGTTCATCTGATTGTTTCCTCTTGATAATATCTATCTTGGTCCTTTCCCCCTGTAAATTGGAAGTTAGATTGAAATCTTGATTGGGCTTGATTTTAAATATTTTGACAAGAATTGTTTCATAGGTCATGCTGTTTGCTACATATTACGTACCACATTGGTGTGTGGTTGTTGCCCCTTTTTACTGACAACGATTCTTGTGCAAAGGGTGGTAATAGTGTCCATTGGACAATTATGTGTAGGATGGGATCATAGTTTGACACCATGCAAATACAAAGTTTTCCATCAGACTTTTTAAACTAATAGTTTTGGTATCTGCTGATAATTGTGTGAATTAACCATTTCATAAAAGCTGACAAAACGTAAACTTCATTTGCTCTAAATTAATTAGGTGGCATCGTTCTCCAAAGAGCTTTCCCTCATCACGTGGGAACGTGGGAACGTTCATTACCCAGAGATACATTTCTTACTGGGAAGGCAGGGTAAATGCTTAATTCTTTCCCTTTAATTAACAATTTTCTAATAATGGATTAATGGCAATCATCTCAACTTCGGGTGGTGGGGGCCCCTTTCAGTTTGCTCCTGGGTCCCTCTGACGTAACCCCGTCTTTGAAGGCTTCTTTGCTTTTTTTCAATATAAGTATTCCCAAGCATGCCTTGTAGGTTCCCAGCTCCAAACCTGGAACCAGCCATTTCTCCAAGAGTCCCTGGTTTCTTTTTGTAAGCAATGGTATCTAGGTGTGGCTTGCTCTTTGACCTCTCATTCTTTTGGTGCGCTCATTCCATCTCTCCAAACAAGAAGAGCAGTTATAACTTTCGTTTATTTAGTGTTGCTTACACACAAGGAATTCTACGTGCGTTAGTGTAACTAGTTTATGGAGAAGTTTCACACGCGGATTACGTGAAATGATTTTATTTCTTGCGTCATCCCCACCTTCCGCTGTGCCCTGATAAGCCTTCCCTCTCGTGCCTAAATGATGTTTGAGGCACCTATCATTATATTTCCATCACTTTTGGCCAGTGAAACAACCCAGTCTGGTTTAACTCTTTTATTTTTCATATCTAATTCAAAGCAACCTTCCTCTTCATAGAGTAGGCTACTGGGACCTTGTGTGCAGCATGGTCTGCTAATTGACTTTCTCCTCCTTGTCCCACTTTTGGTTCTAGCTCTTTGGGTATTGGAGATGGAAAATACAGGGTAAAAAGATGCAAACATCTTTTTTGAGGTAATTTCTTTCTTTATTGAGTTATAATTCACAGGTCATTAACTCTCCATTTTAAAGTGTGCAATTCAGTAGTTTTTGGTATATTCACAAGGTTGCAACCATCACCCCTTATTTCAGAACATTTTCATCATGCCCCAAAGGAATGCCTCCAGTCCCCCAACCCTCCCTCTACCCTAGCCCTAGGCAACCAGTAATCTACCATTTTCTGGACATTACATAGAAAGGAAATCATACAACATGTGGCCTTTTATTTCTCCCTATTTTCAGTTAGCATAATGTTTTCACAGTTTTCTATTCATGGCTCAATAATATTCCATTGTAATGATACATCACATCTTACTTGTCTATTCATTAGCTGGGGTGTTTCCGCTCCTTAGCTACTATGCGTACCGCTGCTACAAACCTTAGTGTACAATATTTTGTGTAGATAAATGCTTAACATTCTCTTGTGTATATACATAGGGCTAGAACTGCTGGATCATATGCCGACTCTCTGTTTAACTTTTTGAGAAACTGCCATGCTGAGCGCTATTCAAAGCAATTGCATCATTTTACATGCCCAGGGGTTCCAATTCTCCACATCCTCACCAGTTCTTGGTATTGTCTGTTGCTTTGTTTTGTTTTGAAATTACAGCCATTCTAGTGAGTGTAGTATCTCAATATGGTTTTCATTTGCATTTCCCTAACGACTATTATCTTTTCCTGGGCTCATTGGCCATTTGCACATTTCTTTGGAGAAATGTCTATTCAGATCATTTGCCCATTTTTAAATTAGGTTACTTGTCTTTTTATTATTGAATTATAAGAGTTCCTTACATATTCTGGATACTAGACATTTATCAGACATATGATTTGCGAATATTTGTTTACCATTCTCTGGGTTACCTTTTTTTTTTCCTTTCTAGTGTCCTATGAAGCACAAAAGTTTAACATTTTAATGTAATTCAATTTATCTGTTTTTCCTTTTCTTGCCTGTTTTTGGTGTCATATCCAATAAACCATTGCTTAATCTGAGGAAAAGCAAATTAAGATTTATTCTTGGGGCACCTGGGTGGCTCAGTCGGTTAAGCATCTGACTCTTGACTTGTCTCAGGTCATGATCTCACGGTTCATGAGTTCGACCCCTCATAGGGCTCTCTGCTATCAACATAGAGTCTGCTTCGGAACCTCTGTGCATCCCCCCCCCCCGCCCCCCCCATGCTCTCTCTCTCTCTCTCTCTCGAACACAAATAAACATTAAAAACAAAAAGATTTATTCTTGTGCTTTCCTTGGAGAGTTTTTGTTTTTGTTTAGAGAGAGAGAGAGAGAGAGCACAAGTGGGGGAGAGGGACAGAGGGAGGGAGAGAGAGAATCTCAAGGATCAATGCTCAGCATGGAGCCCAACGCAAGGCTCAATCTCACAACCCCAGGATCACGACCTGAGCTGAAATCAAGAGTTGGATGCTCAACCAACTGATCCCCCCAGGTGCTCCTCCTTGTAGGGTTTTATAGTTTAGATCTTGCATGTAGGTTTTCAACCTACTTAGAGTCCTTTTTTTTTTTTTTTAAGTTTATTTATTTTTGAGATAGAGGGAGAGAATCCCAAGCAGGCTCCATGCTGTCAGCGCAGAACCCGATGTGGGGCTTGATCCCACAACAGCGAGATCATGACTTGAGCTGAAATCAAGAGTCACTTAACTGACTCAGCTACCCAGGGGCCCCAGGTTTTCCTTAATTTCTTTCAACAACGTTCAGTATTCGGAGTTCCCTCTGTCAGTGTGGAGCTTGCTTGGGATTCTTTCTCCCTCTCTCTCTCTGCCCCTCCCATGTTCTTTCTCTCTCTCAAAATAAGTAAAAGAAACTTAAAAATACCAAAACAATGTTCAGTATACAAATCTTCTACTTCTTTTGTTAAATCAGTTCTTAAGTATTTTATTTTTTTAATGTTTATCTTTAGTTTTGAGACAGAGAGAGACAGAGCATGAGTGGGGGAGGGCAGAGAGAGAGGGAGACACAGAATCCGAAGCAGGGTCCAGGCTCTGAGCTGTCAGCACAGAGCCCGACGCGGGGCTCGAACTCGTCAACTGCGAGATCATGACCTGAGCCAAAGTCGGATGCTCAACAGACTGAGCCAGCCAGGCTCCCCTTAAGTATTTTATTCTTGATGCTATTATAAATGGAATTGTTTTCTACTTAATTTTCACAACAAATGTCTTTTTACTTCACTAGGAGCAACTGGAATTCTCTGTCGGTTGCTGTTGCTGTACTTAGTAACGCTGACCGACCACAAGGCCTTCTGTGGGCAGTTATCCAAAGTGCGGATCTGTCATGGGACGCACGTGTGAGCTCTGTGACATGTGTGTGTCATACTTGTGCAGGGGCCGTGCTAATCTCTGTATCGTTCTGGTTTTGCTATGTGTGCCCTTGAAGTGCGCACTGTGTGAGTTCTCTGAAGGGCCCCACAGGTCTCCACAGAGCATGGTCTCTTGGTACAGGATATCAATCTCCAGTTCAGGGTTCCAACTTTGCCACTCACTACCCAGTGGCAGGCCCCACTACCCCACTGCCTCTTTCTGGGTTTTCCTTCTTGCAGTATGCATCCTCTTTGGGGGGGGGGGGGCGGTTCCAGAGAGATGGCTCAAATACTGGTAGCTGCCACTGTGTTTACTTGACGGTGGGGGTTTATTTTCCAGACGATGTAACTTAGCAACAAGGTATAGTAATTAAGATGTGCATTAAGGCACAGGGATGAAAGAATAACCTAACAGAACGAAAAGAGAATCCAGAATGTGTATCAAACGTAGCGTTACCCACCTTTGGGAAAAGGATAGCATTGTCGATAAAAGGTTTCAAAACAATTGGTTGTCAATTTGGGAAAAAATAAAATTAGTTTCCTACCTCACACCAGATATAAAAGTAAATTCTATGTGAAGGGGTTGCCTGGCCGGCTCAGTTGATAGAGCATGTGAAGCTTGATCTCAGGGTTATGAGTTCAAACCCTACATTGGGTGTGGAGTTTACTTAAAAACAAAAACATATCCAAAAAACACAAAGTAAATTCTACGTGTGTAAAAGGCCTGAAGGTTGTAAAACCAACCAACCAAACAAAAAACCCCACCCACACTTAAAAAAAACTAGAGGGAACCAAAGGAGAATATCTTTAAGACCTTAGAATGGGGACAGATTTGTTTTTAGAAGAACAAACAATAGGGGCCCCTGGATGGCTCAGTCAGTTGAATGTCTGACTCTTGATTTCTGCTTAGGTCAGGATCCCAGAGTCGTGGGATTGAGCCCTGCGTCAGGCTCCACACTGAGGGGGAGATTCTCTCTCTTTCTCTCTCTGCCTCTCTTCCCGGCTTGTGCTCGCGCTCTCTCTCTCTCTAAAAACAAAACAAAACAAACAACAAAACAGTAAGTGTATACCAAAAAGAAAGGATTGATAAACCTGCTCATAAAAAGATACCATGATAAAAAAGTAAAAAATCAAATTCCAGATGGAGAGAAGAAATTGGCTGCATATAACCATGAAAGATTTATATCCTGACTATGGAAGAATTTCTAAAAATCAACAACAAAAAAACAAAGCTCGCCTGAAAAGTGGTTCAGGCAGAAAAGGAGACCCAAATCACCAGTGAACACGTGGAAAGACGCTCAGCCCCATGAGGACTCAGGGAAACAATTTAACACCATTAAGGAAATACCATTTGAGACTCTTAAAAATTCATAAAACATTAAAAACTCTGAAAATACATAGTGCGAGTATTGGACACGCTCATATTCTGCTGGTTATTTTTGAGACATGTTTGTCAGGTTGAAGACATGCATATGGTAAGACCTCATAAATGTCACTAGAGAAACTTTTGCATATAAGCATCAATAGAGGGGTTTATAAAAATGTTTATATAGCAAGGTTAAAAAAAAACAAAACCCATGAAGCGCCTGGGTGGCTCAGTAGGTAAAGCGTCCGAGTTCGGCTCAGGTCATGATCTCGAGGTCCACGAGTTCAAGCCCCACGACGGGCTCTGTGCTGACAGCTCAGAGCCTGGAGCCTGTTTCAGATTCTGTGTCTCCCTCTCTCTCTGACCCTCCCCTGTTCATGCTCTGTCTCTCTCTGTCTCAAAAATAAACGTTAAAAAAAAAATTAAAAAAAAAAACCCAGCAAATAAAACGAAACTAAAATCCTGCAAACGCACTAGATGTCCATTAATAGGAGATTAGAGAAATGTCAAAACATTCATATAGTAGAATACCATAGAGTAGTTAAAATAACCTAACACTCCAGCTATCCTATTTATCCATAAGATATATCTCAAAAACACAGTGTTGAGAAGGGGGGGGGGTGAGTTGCAGAAAGATATATACAATATGATAGCATTTATATAAAACTTAAAATATGAAAATAATACTTACAGATGTTAGTATTAGTATCACTTATGGATATGTTCATATGTAGGAAAAACACAAGAACAGGTATGAACATGTAAGTGCCAAATTCAGGAGGGAGAGGTAGAAATGGGGTCAGGTGGGGCAACACGAGAAATTCATCATAGTTTCTATTCTTTTTTGTATGCCCGATAGTTCATTAAATGCAAACAGTTACAAAATAACTCCCAGTGTTGTGAGATAGCCCTGAATTCAAGTTTCTGTAAACTGCTTTCTTCTGTTCTAATTTTAGTGTACTGCTTCTAAAAAAGGTTGTCAGCTCTCAGGCTGGAGACACAATCAGTTTTGAACTTTAACCTCATGACTAAGACTCTCCTTCGTCTTGGGGAAGCCAATGACTTGCTTCTAGTTAGCAAGTCTGTACAGGAATTTCTTCCCACTTTATAAATCAGTGTTTTCTTTTCAAAATATTTCAGCCTGTTTGCCCAATTTTCAGAGAAAGGGGTATTCAGTAGCTGGCTATAGGCTACGTTCTGGAAGAGGGTCCAAATGTTCTTGTCTGCCAGCTGTAAGCCTACTGAAATGGGGTCAGGATCACCCAGATCTAGTTCTGAATCTGCCACTAACCAGGACTGCAAGACTGTAAGTGAGTCTCCGGTTTTCTGTGGCCTCCGGTTTTCTCAGTCAAATAAGGGTGGTTGATGAAATGATCTGTAAGGTACCTTCTCAATCCAACCTTCTGTGATTCTCGGGCAGATTCTGAGGCTTTGTCAAAAAATTCCTTGGCTCTAAAATTTTTCTCTTCTATCATTTCCACCAAGCTGGTTGGATAAATACTGATGAACTCAAATCTCTGGACAGCTTTTAGGGATGCTAGATTTTTCATTTGTCCAAGTTGAAAGTTCAGGGTTAGATTACCCCACATGCCATTAGGCAAATGTCCTGGCTTCTCATCTAGGTACAGATGAGCCTTATCTTTGTAATTTATACCAGCAGTTGTCTGGTAAATCCCTTAGAAGTGGTTGGTAATCTCTTTGTAGTAAAATTTTCCTTCTTTCCCCCTGCTTGGCACCAAGAGGAATCTAATTTATTCTCTGAGGTATGGTGCAAATACTTTTTGTTTAAATTGAGATACTGTGTTATCGATGAACAAAGAGTCCTGATTGATAAGGTATGATCTTGCCTTCTTAATTTATATAAGTGTAAAATATTAAGTTCTGTGAGATTTAAGAACTGTCGGCTTCTAGTCAAACCTGTTAGTTTCAAGAGTTGGCAACTACCTGTGGCAATCAGGAATTACAGGTTGAAAGCAACTACCGTCAGTTTAATTCACGTGGTGTTTGAATTCAAAAGAAGACTGGTAAGTGCAATTTAAATATTACACAGTTAATAGCAGGGAGGGTGCCTAACCCCAGATGACTCAGAATGCCAGTGCAGTGTGGTAGATGACCAGAGAAGTGCAGTCAAGTGCATGAGACAGAGGAGTTCGTAGAAGAGTTCTATACCTAAATCACACACACGCAAAGGCAGATTTTGGGAACTGAGAAAATCAAAATACATTTGAGGATATTGGTTTAGTGACTGTGAACAACTCGTATTGTGTATGCTATGATTTACTTAGAAATTAGATGAAGCAATAAGGAAAACTAGAACACATGGCATGAATAGAAGGAGATTATCTGAAAAGGAGAAAAAGGACTTGAATCACTGCAAACATCTGAAGGCAAGATGAAATTATCCAGGAACAGGAAAACTCTAAATAAATAACACCAGCTAGGAAATATGGCAAACACAAATCTTATAATTTAAAAACTTGCTGATTTCTTAATGCGTCACTTAAATTTTATTTATTTTTTATCTTAGAGAGAGAGAGAGAGAGAGAGAGAGAGAGAGAGAGAACATGAGCAGGGGAGAGGGCAGAGGGAGAGAGAGACAGAATCTCAAGCAGGCTCCACACTCAGCACACTCAGCTCCACACTGACATGGGGCTCAATCCCACGACCCTGGGATCATGACCCGAGCCAAAATCAGGAGTCAGTCGCCCAACCAACTGAGCCACCTAGGGTGCCCCTACATCATTTAACTCTTAAATTGCCAGCTGGCAGAGTGACAGACTCCACCTCTATTTCAAGTACTACATGATATAATCAGTGTGGCAAAAACAAAACGAGAAGAAACACAGTTGTGCAATTTGGGGGTAGTAAAGATTCCCATGCATGACAACCAGGCATACCCTGCAATTTACAAGAGATAGTTGGAATTATTTAATCCTTAATACAAATGAACAAATGTAGGCAGGGAGCTGTTATTCTGTTAAAGCAGACGTAGTGGGGCGGCTTCACTGACACATTCTGATCTAGCTAATGAACTCTGTTCTCACTTTGCTGCCATGACCGAGAAGTGTGTATATGTATGTGATGGTCCACGTGTCAAAACAGGCCCATTTTTGGAAACTTTATCTGTGAAACTCTAAACGACCTTGTTAAAATGGAAAGATTTAGAGTGGCTCAAAATTAGTATTATTTATTTTGAGAGAGGGAGCAGCCGAGGGGCAGAGAGAGGGGGAGACAGAGAATCCCAAGCAGGCTCTGTACCACCAGCACAGAGTCCAATGCAGGGCTCAATCCCATGGACCATGAGATCATGACCTGAGCTGAAATCAAGAGTGGAATGTTCAACCGACTGGGCCACCTGGGCACCCCGAGTTGCTTGAAATTATTAGAATAAATAAACCCTGTCCAAGTGGGAACTGGTCGAAATCATCATTGTAGCTCTGAGATTCTGAGTGTCAAAATGGTGAGTTTCAATGTTTTGTTTGGTATAGCTCAAGCACATTCCCCTCATTCCTCCTTAGCTTTGACCCATCCACACTTGCTAAGTGCCCCCTTTTATGTTCCATCATTGTAGTAATTATATAGTCTAGTAATTTCTTTTCCTTACTAAACTGACTTCTTAGACTGTAAAAGTTGTATCTTTTCAGCTATGTATACCCAAGGGCAGGTCAAGTTCTGGCAAAGGAGAGGCTATTAGATAATGTAAAAATAAAGGCACTTCACTTGGTTTTGAAAGTCTGTAAAAGGCTCTTATTTGGATGGGTTGATTAGGCCACTGGCACAGGAGTCCATCTGAGAACTGGCACGGACCAATGTTGCTTGAGAGATCTCACTGATGGCAGTTGAAATCCCAAAACTGTCAACTTACTGACAAATATGTCTGGTTACTTACTTTTTGGCATTTGCCCTTTGTTCTTATGAAGTGTGAGGAATAGTCTCCAAAAAGCCTGAGCAAATCCAGATTATGACATATTGGACAATGGGATAATGTTTAAAGGGCTATTTAATCATTTGTTTTGCATCAGAGCCATCATTGAACCACCTGGATTTGTCATGCTTCTGATGGTAAGTACACAGGCTTTCATACTGCCATTGTTATTGACAAGTGGGTTTTTCTAATGTCAATTTCACTAGCTATGATAATATTGGAAACTAGGACTGTCCTCTTCATTAAAGATGAAGTGTCCTTGGTGCTTGTGACTAGGCTAAGTGACTTGTCTAGGTCACACAGTGAGTTCGATGGCCATAGGGCAGTTCTCTAGAAACTGCCACTATGGTGTCTAATGATGGGCATATGGGCAGCATTCGGGTGCCTGGGTTGGTTAAGCATCTGACTCTGGTCTTAGCTCAGGTCTTGATCTCAGGATCGTGAGTTCAAGCCCTGTGTTGGGTCCCATACTGGGTGTGGTGCCTACTTAAAAAAAAAGGGGGGGCAGCCTGGGTGGATTAGTCGGTAAAGCATCCGTCTCTAGATTTTAGCTCAGGTCATATCTCAGGGTTTGTGAGATGGGGCCCTGCATGGGGTTCTGTGCTCACAGCATGGAGTCTACTTGAAGTTCTCTCTTCCTCTTTCTCTGCCCCTCCCCTGCGCTCCTGCACTCTCTCTCTCAAAATAAATAAGTGAACATTAATTTAAAAAAAGATGGGCATATGACAGCATAAGACCTTGCCAGGTGAGGAAACCCATGAGAGGGAAGTCAGACACCTGTATTGCCTCCTTTAGGTGGGTGGTACTTAGCAGGTAAGTCAAATACTGAGACAGGGAGTGGTTATGAACAGTTTAGCAAACTAGTTTCTGATCTCCTGTTTTCATCACATACAAAAGACACACCCTGCCTTTGCCCAAATATTTCTGTAACACTCGCTACTTCTCTAGCCAAGAGACTGTCTGTTTCCCAAGTGCAAATTCAGATTCCATATGGGTGATGGCAGATGATAACAATATGCATTGTTGCTATTCTTGAATTTTAATTTCTGTCGGCATAAAAACCTTTTTTTTTCCACTGAGATTATCAAAGAAGATTAAGTAAAGCCATCCAATTAAATGTAAGTACCTATTACTAAAGTATTTAGGCTAACCTACAATGGAGGGTACTGCCTAATGGAATCATAGGAAGAGAAAGAAATCTTCTTACCCAGGGTCTGGTGATTTGTTCATTAGGGCATGCTATCAAATCTTTTAAGAATGACTTTCGAAAAATTGCAAAAATGTATGCTGATAGAACAAAATGAAGAATATAGACATAAATTTTAAAAATGACCAACAATTTTACCACCCACAGACAACCACTTGCTAATAATATTTGAATGTATTCACTTCCAAAAAGTTTTCTATGTCAAAGATGCACTTCACACACGAATTGATACCTAGGGCAGGCACCTGTCAATCAGTTGCTCAGTGGAATATAAAACAGATAAAAACAGGGAGGGCCTGGGGTGCCTGGGTGACTCAGTCGGTTAAGCGCCTGACTCTTGATTTTGGCTCAGGTCATGATCTCTTGGTTTGTGAGACGGAGTCCCACGTTGGGCTCTGTGCTGACAGCACGGAGCCTGCTTGGGATTCTCTCTCCCTCTCTCTCTGTCCCTCCCCTACTCATGCATACATGTTCTCTCTCTCAAAATAAGTAAATAAACATTAAAAAAAAAGGGCAGGGCTGAAGATATTAATAAAAATATCATCCTCAAAAACTGTGGGGGAAAATTTTAAAAAGGACATAACACCATAAAGCTTGTACACCTTTAGAGAACACTAGCATAATCTTTTATTTTGTGGATAGGACACTAAGGGAGAATGTGACCCGCTGAGAGCAGGCACAGCCCGACCTAGAATCCAGGAACCAAGGCTTCTGACAGTCTCCCTACTCTCACAATGATTTTACCTGACTTTGTTATATAGATGATTGGATTTAATGATTGATAAACTTAGGCTTTGATGGGAAGTGGTTTGATGGGAAGAATAATACAATGTTACCGGATCCTTTTTAACCCACCGAAATTGTATCTGCTAGGGATTAAGTTCACTACTTAAGCGTTTAGTCAGAGTGTATTAGAATAGCAAGATACCTTAGAGGTCCCTTATAGTTTATATCCCCATTCTCTCTCTTAAAAAAAATTTTTTTTTGAAAATTTTTTAGAAAGAGCAAGCGGCGGAGGGGCAGAGGGAGAGAGGGAGAAAGGATCTTAAGCAGGCTCCACGCTCAGCACAGAGCTTGACACAGGGCTTGATCCCACACCCCTGGGATCATGATCTGAGCTGAAATCAAGAATCAGTTTTGGTTTGACTGACTGAGCCACCCAGGCGCTCCCCCATTCTATAGATAAGAACACTGAGGCCAAAGGGGAAACATAATTTACTAAAGATGTTTACCTAGGATCCCATATACTCTGGATTGATGGGTATCCACTTACTCTGACTTCAGTTGAACTATTCAGTTGTAACAAGGAACTTAGGCAACGGTCATTAATTACTGCCAACTTCACAAAGAGAGACAATGAGAAATTAGGTGCCTTCTGATGGATGCATGAGGGAGTTCTGCCAAAAAAACTCAAACTTGAATCAGAATAAGGCATACAGCACTATCAAGCATCTAGGGGGTAGAAGAGCATGTTAGAGACTCCCAGGAACACAATCAGGAAAATCTAGAATGTGGGAAATACGTAAGGTAAACAACTAGGTTTCTGCAATTAATAAGTATCAAGGAAAAATGAGATGGGGTGGGGGGGATCTAAAGAGACCTAAGAGAGAAATAACTTAAATGACATGTATTGGTATTTGGATCCTGATATAATAAATAATTATAAGACAGGTACATTAATACCAAACTTACAGAAATAAAAAAAGATTGTAACAGTCTGAACAATTGAATGCCAACAAATAAGACAACTTAAATGAAGTGGATTCATTCATAGACAGACACAAAGTACTGAAACTGACTCAAGAAGAAACAGAAAGGAACTCTCTTGCCCTGTTGGTGGGAATGCAAACTGGTGCAGCTGCTATGGAAAATAGTGCGGAGGTTCCCCAAGATATTAAAAACAGAACTACCCTACGACCCGGCAATAGCACTGCTAGGAATTTATTCAAGGGATACAGGAGTGCTGATGCATACGGGCACGTGTACCCCAATGTTTAGAGCAGCGCTTTCAACAATAGCCAAATTATGAAAAGAGCCTAAATGTCCACCAACTGACGAATGGATAAAGATGTGGTTTATATATACAATGGAATACTACTTGGCAATAAGAAAGAATGAAATCTGGCCAATTGCAGCAACGTGGATGGAATTGGAGGGTATTATGCTAAGGGAAATAAGTCAGAGAAAGACAGATACCGTATGTTTTCACTCATATGTGGATCTTGAGAAACTTAACAGAAGACCATGGGGGAGGGGAAGGGGAAAAAAAAGTTACAGAGAGGGAGGGAGGCAAACCATAAGACACTCTTGGATACTGAGAACAAACAGAGCACTTGCTTCGGCAGCACATATACTGAGAACAAACTGAGGGTGGATGGGGGGGGGGTGGGGGAGAGGGGAAAGTGGGTGATAGGCATTGAGGAGGGCACTTGTTGGGATGAGCACTGGGTGTTGTATGGAACCCAATTTGACAATAAATTATCTTACAAAAAAAAGAAACAGAAAACCTGAACAGATCTATAACAAGAGATTAGTAAGAAAAGAACAAAGCAAAATAAAACAAAACTACCCACAAAGAAAATCCAAGGCCCAGATGGCTTCACTGGTGAATTCTACAAGACGTTTAAGAAAGAATGGATGTTGGGGTGCCTCTGTGGCTCAGTCAGCTAAGCATCTGACTTTGGCTCAGGTCATGATCTTGTGGTTCATGAGTTCAAGCCCCACATCAGGCTCTTTGCTGACAGCATAGCAAAGATTTATCTCCCTCTCTCTGCCTCTCCTCTGCCTCGCACATGCTCTCTCTCTCTCAAAAACAAATACACTTAAAAAAAAAAAAGGGAAAAAAAAGGACCATATATGAAAAACGCACAGCTAACATCATATTTAATGGTAAAAAACTGAATGCTTTCCCAAGATCAGGGACAAGGATGTCCACTCTCACCACTTCTTTTCAACATTGTATTAGAGGTTCTAGCTGGAAAAAAATCAGTCAAGAAAATGAAATAAAAGGGATGCAGACTGGAAAGGAAGAAGGAAAAACAATCTGTATTTGCAGATGACATGATTTTGTATACAGAAAATGCTCAGGAATTCACTAATAATCAATGAGTTTGGCAAGGTTGCAAGATACAAGATCAATATACAAAAATTAATTGTATTTCTATACACTTGCAATGAATAATCTGAAAATGAAATGGATAATTCCATTTACAATTATATCAAAAAGAAAATATACAGGAATAGTTTTTTTTTTTTTCAACGTTTTTTATTTATTTTTGGGACAGAGAGAGACAGAGCATGAACGGGGGAGGGGCAGAGAGAGAGGGAGACACAGAATCGGAAACAGGCTCCAGGCTCCGAGCCATCAGCCCAGAGCCTGACGCGGGGCTCGAACTCACGGACCGCGAGATCGTGACCTGGCTGAAGTCGGACGCTTAACCGACTGCGCCACCCAGGCGCCCCAGGAATAGTTTTAATAAACGAAATGTAAAACTTATACTAGGAAAACTACAAAACATTGTTGAAAGCAATTAAAGATCTAAATGAATGGAAAGGCATTCTATGGTCTTGAACCAAAAGACTTCATATTATTAAGATGGCAACAATCTTCAAATTGATTGTTGTTACAGATTCAGTAAATTCCTACCAAAATCACAACCAAATTTTTTTTTTTTGCAGAAATGGACAAACTGATTGGAAAATTCATATGGAATTTCAAAGAGTTCTAAATAGCCAAAACAACTGGAAAAGAAAAACAAAGTTGGAGGACTCACATTGCCCAATTTCATAAACTACAACGCTATAGTAATTGAAACAGTGTGTACTGGCATAAAAATAGACATATACATTGATGGAAAATAGATTTAGAGTCCAAAAATAAACCCATATATTTATAGTCCATTGGTTTTGGACAAGGGTGCCCAGGCAGGGCAATGGAGAAAGAATAGGTTTTTCAACAAATGATGGCGGGACAACTGGAAAGCTACATGTAAAAAATTTTTTAGTTTATTTTTGAGGCAGAATGCAAGTGAGGGAGGGGCAGAGAGAGAGGGAGACACAGAAACTGAAGCAGGCTCCAGGCTTTGAGCTGTCAGCACAGAGCCTGATATGGGACTGGAACCCATGAACTGTGAGATCCTGACCTGAGCTGAAGTTGGATGCTTAACCGACTGAGCCACCCAGGGTGCCCTAGAATTATATACTTTAAGGGGCGCCTGGGTGGCGCAGTTGGTTAAGCGTCCGACTTCAGCCAGGTCACGATCTTGCGGTCCGTGAGTTCGAGCCCCGCGTCAGGCTCTGGGCTGATGGCTCGGAGCCTGGAGCCTGTTTCCGATTCTGTGTCTCCCTCTCTCTCTGCCCCTCCCCCGTTCATGCTCTGTCTCTCTCTGTCCCAAAAATAAATAAAAAACGTTGAAAAAAAAAAAAAGAATTATATACTTTAAGTGGATGAATTATATAGTATATGAATTATATCTCAATAAACCTTATAGCAAAAAAAATTATGAGGCAATTCGGGAAATCTGAAGATTGACCAGGTAGATCATGAGACTAGGTATTATTAAATTTTTAGGTGTGATGGTGGTATTGAGGTTATATTTAAAAAAAATTTAATGTTTATTTATTTATTATTATTTTTTTTTTAATTTTTTTTTCAACTTTTTTTATTCATTCCTGGGACAGAGAGAGACAGAGCATGAACGGGGTAGGGGCAGAGAGAGAGGGAGACACAGAATCGGAAACAGGCTCCAGGCTCCGAGCCATCAGCCCAGAGCCTGACGCGGGGCTCGAACTCACGGACTGCGAGATCGTGACCTGGCTGAAGCCGGACGCTTAACCGACTGCGCCACCCAGGCGCCCCAATGTTTATTTATTTTTGAGAGAGAGAGAGAGCACAAGCCTGCGAGGGGCAGGGGGGTGGGGACAGAGAATCTGAAGCAGGCTCTGTACTAACAACGGAGAGGTTATATTTAAAAAAGAATCCTGGGGCACCTGGGTGGCTCAGTCGGTTGTGTCCAACTCTTTTTATTTTTTTTTAATGTTTATTTATTTTCGACAGAGACAGAGAGAGAGAGAGAGAGAGAGAGAGACAACGAGTGGGGGAAGGGCAGAGAGGGAGACAGAATCCAAAGCCGATTCCAGGCTCTGAACTGTCAGCACAGAGCCCGACATGGGGCTTGAACCTACCAGCTGCAAGATCACAATCTGAGCAGAAGTTCACTGCTTAACCAACTGAGGCACCCAGGCGTCCCTGGAGTGTCCCAACTCTTGATTTCACCTCAGGTCATGCTCTCAAGGTTGGTGAGTTCAGGCCCCACATTTGGCTGTGCACTGAGTGCAAAGGCTGCTTGGGAATCTCTCTTCTCTCTGTCCCTCTCCTGCTCATGCGCTCTTCTTAAAATAAACATTTAAAAAAAATTAAAAAGAATCTTATCTTTTAGGAATACTAAAATATTTTGGATGAAATAATAAGTTCTTTTGGCCCACCTGTCCCTTAAAAGTATCACTCCCCTTTTCTGCTTCCCTACCCTTACAATCAAACTCCTCCTCCAAATGATCTCTCCCCCTTCTTTCCAGTTCTGTTCCAACCATTCTTTTTTGAACCCGTTCCAATCAGGCTTCCGTCCTCACCACTCCAATATTGTGGCCAACAGTCAATTCTAGCCCATTAGCAATTGACTTGGTTGCTCTTCCCAGTTTACTTTCTTGGTTTCCCCTTACTTCAGTGGCTGCCCTTTCTATCTCCTTTGCTAGTTTCATTACTGTCTCAATCCCTAAATGCTAGAATGGAATGCTTCAGGGCTCAGTCTTTAGATAACTCTTACAAATTTTTGTCTACGCTTTTTGTCCAGATGATCTCATGGCTTTTAAAACTCTCTACATGCCAGTGTCTCCCAAATCCAGCCTAGACTTTTCTTCTCAACTCCAGACTCAAATATCTGCCTTGATATTTTCATATGGTAATAAGCATTTCAAACTTAACGTCTCCCATCCTGAATTTCGTAGCGCTTTCAATTCCCAACCTGCCCATCCCAGGCTTTGCCATTTCAGTAAATGACAACTCTATTCTTTAAATTGCGCAGTCCAAAAATCTTGGAGCCCCCTAATTCCTTTTGCTTATACCGTGTATCAATCAACTCAAATCCTGGGTGCCATCCTGTCTGATTATACCCAGACACCTCATCAATCTACTGCTTGCACTTTTCCCAAGCCACCATTGTCTCTCATTTGCAGAATTGCAATGGCCTTCTAAATTGTCCCTCTCGCTTCCCTATAATCTATTCTCAAAACTCCCTTACTCCCCAACAGAATATTCTCAAAATTGAAGCTAAAGTGATCTTTAAAAATATTAGTCATTTTACTTCTCAAAATCTTTCAATGGTTTTCCCTCTCAGTAGAAGCCCAAATTCTTACAATACCCTGTAAATCCCTACACAACTTGGCATCCTGTCACCTCTGACCTCATTTCCTACTTTTCCCCTCCCACACTCTGCTTCTTTTGCTCTGACCTCCTTTCTGCTCTTAGAATGTAGTAGACATCTTTCTGGAGGCTCAGAATTTCTGCACTTGCCATTCTTACTACCTGGAATGTTCTCCCAGATAAAGGACATTTCTTGCTCCCTTCCTCCTTCAGATCAGTGCTTAGAGTTGGTTTCTCAGTGCCTCTCCCCGCCCCCCCCCCCCAAGGCCTATTTAAAAAGAAATCTCTTTCCCTTCCTTAGCACTCATTATTTCTCCTTTACTGCTTCATTTTCCCCCCATAATACTTACCGTACCTGACATAGTTTATATTTTACTTACTACTTTATTTTCTATCTAAGTACAGGGATTCTTTCCCCCTGCTTTGCTAAGTGTTTGGCACATAGTTGGTACCCAGTATTTTTGAGTGTATGAATGCTACTTAAAATGCACTTATTTTTTTTTTTTTAACATTTTTTATTTATTTTTGGGACAGAGAGAGACAGAGCATGAACGGGGGAGGGGCAGAGAGAGAGGGAGACACAGAATCGGAAGCAGGCTCCAGGCTCCGAGCCATCAGCCCAGAGCCTGACGCGGGGCTCGAACTCACGGACCGCGGGATCGTGACCTGGCTGAAGTCGGACGCTTAACCGACTGCGCCACCCAGGCGCCCCAAAATGCACTTATATTCTCTGCTTCATTGTTTAACTGGCGCTAGCTTCTTAAGTTTGCGTATGTATCTCTGAGGAAGATGAGACTGATTGAATAGAAACACTATCCACTCACTCAAGACTATGCTATCTATCTCTGCAAGGGTGATCAAAGCAGAAACGTTCACATTTTAGTTGCAGCCTTGGTACTAAGCAGCCAGGTGGCATAGGGCAAATCATTTTTCCTTTCTGGCCATTAATTTCCTCAGCTGCCAAATAGATCATTGCTTTGAATGATCCATAGGATTTTTGAGAATGTAAAATGAAAGATGAAATGTTGAGTAGGACATGATAGGTCTTATTAATTTCTCCAGTACATGCAAAGATATACTTACCTGGGATTTTTTTTTTTTTTTTTTTTTAAAGGCCACGAACATACCTGGAATCAAACCTCTGAGTTCTTTTAGGGACCTTGGATGATGCAGTTTTGCTGTGTTAAGCCCTTACACATACCAGTAATTTGAGTGATAGTTCTTGATGTCCCCTGTTCTTTCTTCTTAACAACTGAATTGTTTTCTTTCATTCCCATGTCCAAATCAGTGAGTAGTCAGTGCCCAAGGGTGCCCAGCTCCCATGGGAATTTTGTTTCCTAATCATTTGTGTGTATGTGTGGTTGGTGAGTCTCTCCACAGCCCATTTGTAACCCAGAGCCTTGATTTTCTCACTGGCAAATGTGGTGACTAACAAGCAGGTCATGTTTATTTTGATGGATTCAATGGCATACCAATACTTTACATAAAGTAGGACAATGCCTGGGAGATCTCCGTAAATGCTCTGCATAAATAGGGTATGTATTGAGCTTCTACCGCCAGGGTCACTTTCTAAAACAGTTCTTTTTTTTTTTTTTTTAAATTTTTTTTTTTTTTAACGTTTATTTATTTTTGAGACAGGGAGAGACAGCATGAACAGGGGAGGGTCAGAGAGAGAGGGAGACACAGAATCCGAAACAGGCTCCAGGCTCTGAGCTGTCAGCACAGAGCCCGACGCGGGGCTCGAACTCACGGACCGTGAGATCATGACCTGAGCCGAAGTCGGACGCCCAACCGACTGAGCCACCCAGGCGCCCCATAAAACAGTTCTTTTTGATGGCTTTCTCTACTTAGTTTCTAAGTCTTCCCCATCTTACTGAAAGCAGGGTCTCAGAGATATTTGCACACCCACGTTCACAGCAGCATTCTTCGCCATAATCAAAAGATGTTGGTAACCTACGTAACCATCCTGGTATATACACACAATGGAAGAGAATTCGGCCTTAAAAAGGAAGGAAATTCTGACACATGTTACAACATGGAAGCGCCTTGACATTTATGCTGAGTGAAATAAGCCAGTCACAAAGAGACAAATACTGTATGATTCCACTTATATGAGGTATTTGAGGGGTCAAGTTCAGAGACATATGGTAGACTGGTGGTTGCCAGGACTTGGGGGAGTGGGGATTGAGGAGCTGTTTAAAAGGTACAGAATTCCAGTTTTATAAGATGAAAGGAGTTCTGGAGATGGTTGCACAGCAATGCGATGGTACGTCATTGATCTGCGCAGTTTAAGAGTGGTTAAAACGGTAAATTTTGTTATGTGTACCTTCCCATAATTAAAAGTTAAAAAAAATTCCCCATCCTATTTTTCTTTTTTTTTTTTAATTTTTTTTTTAATGTTTATTTATTTTTGAGACAGAGAGAGACAGAGCATGAACGGGGGAGGGGCAGAGAGAGAGGGAGACACAGAATCCGAAACAGGCTCCAGGCTCTGAGCTGTCAGCACGGAGCCCGATGCGGGGCTCCAACCCAGGAACTGTGAGATCATGACCTGAGCCAAAGTCGGACGTTTAACCCACTGAGCCACCCAGACGCCCCCCCCCCCCATCCTATTTTTCAAACCTTACTTTCCACTCTTCCCCTGTATCCCCCACTACCGCCTTTCAGTTAGACTGCTGCCTTCATTGTACTCCCAGTAAAACACTCCCTTTTCAGCCTTCGCTCCAAGGAGTTTCCTCTCCGGAATGCTTTCATCAACACCCATCCATTTGGGCGGTGCTTTCGCCTCCAAAGATGCTAGTTCTTCTAGATGCAACCAGGAGTCACATCCTCCAGGTATCCTTACTTACACCTTCAGACCACGGTCCTTCTTCTTTCCCGCACTGCACACAGGAGCGAACACGTGCCTTTGTTTCCGCTTAGTCTCGCCGACCCTTAACGTTTAAGCCCTGAGCATCAGGGGCGTTACCTCACCGTTCTTCCGCACCCGTCTTCTAACAGAACACTCCACCACCGCGGAGCTCGGCATTCAAGAGCTCCCGGTGAAAACTCAACGCACTGGACATCGAGAGGGGAGGGAAGTCAACTCCCACTCCCACGGGGTGATCTCATTGAGGCAGTGTGTTAATTTCACACACAAGCTCTCAGTGTCAAATTACCTGCGAACATAGGGTCCTGCAGGATCCTTAATGGCAGCCCTATCATTTGCACAGCTTTGTACCCTCCGAAACACCTTCTCACGTGTCAGCCGAAAGTCACGCGAGAGGGAGGTCAGAGGCAGCGTTATTTGTTCAGGCGCTCACGTAAAAAAGGGGTTGTGGCTGGCCGTCTCGAGTCTCCGAGGCCTCAACCGGGCCGATTTCGCTTCAAGAACGCCAGAGAACCGTTAAAAAGTTGTGCTTCCGGCTCAAGTGTCCGCGCCCTGTCGAAAAGGGAAGGGGGAACCAACGCAAGCCCGGGTACGGAAAGTCACAGGGCCCAATTTCCTTCATCTGAGTCGCCCGACGGTCGGGCGGGACGCGCGTAACCCAGAAGTGAAAGCTCGTTTCCTTCAGGTATTAGACCCCGACCGCAGGAAGTCCCGGCCAGATGACTTTTATCCAGGCTTTCGCGACTCCCCCCTCAGCTCTATTCACTACACTCCCTGCTTTGTGGTGCCTTGTCGCCGTGGCCACTGCATCCGACCCTCCTGGCCTAGCCTGAGTTTCGCCGCAATTTCGCAGCACCTTCGCCGTCCTTCCCTTAAAGAACCTTTATTCTACGGGTCCCTATCGGGGTCAACTGACGTTCTCGGAGGAGGCAAAAGCTCCTAGGACTTGCAGCTCCAGAAGCCCAGTACAGGCCGGCTGGCGCCTGCGCGTGGCGTTACCATAGAGAGCAGCCGCCTCTCTGGTCTCGGTTTACATTCTCTATGGTCCAGCCGGGTCGGTGGCGGTAAAAGGGAGACTGCACTGCGCAGGCGCTCTCGGCTTCTATTTTTTTTTTTTTTTTTTTTTTAATCCCCGCACCAAGCGCTTAACCTCATTGGGGTGGAGGAGAAGGCGGCGGCTGTCTGGTCCGCAGCGGCAACAGTAGCGAATAATACGGCTGTAAGTACCCGGTTGGGGAGAGGGGATTTAGATCCAGCCCTCCGAGGCCCTTGCCCCTTCGCCTTGCGGTAGCAGACGCCGGGTCTGGGTGAGGGCGATGTCCAGCGCTGTCATCGGCTCTTGGGTGCACTTTGGGGGGAGGGGGCGGCCCTTAGGTGGGAGCCGGGCGGGGAGCGGGATGGGAGGGTGGGTTGTTTATCCCACCGGTAGGTCGCTGATCCCAGGCTGCTTTGCAGAGGGAGGAGGGGGCGACTGTGGGGTCAGCCTGGCTTTGTGTGCCCCTCTCTCTTTTCCTCTCCCAGACCCCACCCCGGGCCCCCTTCCTGACCCGAGTCTTACCGGCCCGGTGGGAGAAGCCAGCGAACAGCCAGTCGCGTTTGAAAAGAGCCCGGGATTGCGAGGGGAGGGGGCGAGGGAGAGAAACCCATAACAACTAGTCATCGGCGAGTGATGGGTGTGGAGAAAGATCCAGAGGGAAGGGGTGCCGGGGAGGCGGGCGGCCGGGGCTCCCAGCCGGGCTAGACAAAAGCTGAGCGAGCGGCGCCGAGCCGAGCCGGGGACCGGGCGGGATGCAGAGGGTCCCTTGGTCCCTGAGGCCCGCAGAGAGCTTCTTTCCGAAGCTGGGAAAGCGGACAAGTGCTGAGTTAAGCCTTGTGCAGCCTCCTCAACTTGCCTTTGTTGTTCTTTGGTATTGGCAGAGCCGCTCTGACGAAGAGGAGTGCACGTTAGCCTGGTTGGGTACAATGGAGCTAATCGAATTTTGCTTTCCATTTTTCGAGCCGCTCAGATGAATATGGGGTTTTCCAGGGTCTAACTTATTACATAATGTTATTAAAATAGTTGTGTTTATTTCTAAGATTAAAAAAAAACAACTAGGTAGGTCCTTGAAGCATGTTTTGTTGCATCTGGATGAATTTCTCTGTTGCGGGGTTCGATGATTAAATAGTGACCGTTCGTAGAACCTGCGAGCTCTTTAATCGTGATACTTTAATTTGTAGATGTGGCAGTGAGAGATTCGGATTCTCTATTCCTTTGGGAGGCAGTGATGCAGAAGAGTCAGAAGGGAGAAATAGTTGCAGGCTGCCATGTGCCTTGTCCCCTATTCTGGTGCCACAGTCCGGTATAAATTCTAGCTTTAGAGATTGTTGCTTTTATTTCTATTATTATTTGTGACATTTACTGAACTCTTGGTAAGAGGGATCCTGGACAGTGGGCTCCTTTTACTCAAAGGGAGTTGGGAGAATAGTAACATTGATGCAGAGACCTTATAGATAAAAACAAAACCACAATGTCCCAGAGTTACTGAATATTGTGTATCTTCTCCATTTGCTAAGAAAGATTTAAATTTTTGTGAGCCGCTGACTTACTCATTTTTGTAAAATCATGCAATTGCACTTTTTTTTTTTAAAAATCTGTTTCTGTAATTTATAGTTTATCAGCTAACGTGCAGCACTATTTCTGGATTTTAAGTTTTAATTTTTACCGAAGAGCTTTCAACCCTAGCTTTATATCTTCTCGACTAAAGTAACCAAAGTCAGAAATCCTTTGAAGTGGCAGTTGGTGGTGAAGGTGTCAAATATTGTATCTCCATGTTACAATCTAAGTGGTAAATAGAGAAAAGGCCTTTGCTAACCTTACACCTTAAATTAGTGTTGGAACTGAAAACCTGGATCTCCCTGTAAGTCAGGATTTTGGCCACAGACTCAATCTTATGTAAAAGAGGCAAGCATTTTTTGTGCTAATGGGAAGCAAAAATCTGAAGCTTGGTGTTTATGCTTCAGTAACCACTGTGATAGAATCTCTTAAGTGTAGTTCGGATGATGGGAACTTACTTTTTATAGAGCAAGATTTCAGATCCTTAAAATAGTTTGACAGGGATGTTGAGAAATGATTGGCCAGAAGAACGTTAGGTTTATTGTTCATATGTGTTAGGTTTCGTTCATTGGTTTGGATTTAGATTTTTTTGCTTCAGTAGTCTGTTAACTCTATTTTCTTGAGTGGCTCAGTCTCACAATTTATAAGTTGAGTGAGAGATAGTTTCTTGGATCTGAGACTTAAATTTATCTTTGAGACTCCGTTTCTTCTTAACAATCCTCTTTATAAAATCATAGTTCTTAGAGTATACTTTTAATTTAGTACTATTAGCAAATATTATGACCATTTAAGGGATTGTAAATATTAGAGCTGAGTTATTAAAACTGGAAGTTTTAACAACTGCAAGAAAAACAGAATCATCTAAAAGATTTCCTAAAAAATAAGAGAAGGATCTATTAGTCTTAAAAAAAAAAAACAAACAAAAAACCCAACACAAAACTAAGCAAAGAACAAGTCATTGATGATAGAGTTTTTGGTTTGTAAAATGTAATAGAAGAAAGTAAATGAACCTTTTTTTTTTTTGTAATGTTTATTTATTATTTTTGAGAGGCAAAGTGAGACAGAGCATGAGCGGGGAAGGGGCAGAGAGAGAGAGAGAGAGAGACAAAGAATCCAAAGCAGGCTTCAGGCTGTGGGCTGTCAGCACAGAGCCCGATGTGGGGCTGGATCCCACAAGCTGTGAGATCATGACCTGAGTCGAAGTCGGATGCTCAACCAACTGAGCCACCCAGGCACCCTGTAAATGAATTTTTCTTAACCCAGTGCGATCAGGGCAACATCCATAAAATGTGTGTGTGTTTGACTAAATGACCTCTAAAGGCCTTTTCTTTTTAAGCTCCGGAGTTTACTATTTCTGGTAGGTCTTCATTGCCCCAGGGCTTTCCTGCCTACTCTGTGCTCAGACCATCACTGCCATACTGAATGCTTTTCTTCCCCAGATTGTTGTGGCAGCCCCAATCCACCTCCCCCCATGGGTCCCTAAAGTTGTGGCTCAGATGACGGCCTTTCTTTCATAATCCCTGTGTTGACTTCCCTCTTGTTTCCTGCCTGGAAATCTCCTCACTCCTTGCTGATTCCTGTTTTATCCACTACCTTCCTCTTTGGAAGATTCACGCCTCTGCTTTTAGTCTCCTCTAGATCCTTGAGGGCCCTGGAAGTTTGTAGAACACTGTGGTATCCTCTGTACTTAACTACCAGGACTTGTGTAACTAGGGACTTGTGTAGCTAGTCATGGTTAATGTATGAAATATGAAAGATAACTTAGAATAGTAGAATTTGAGTTTGGGCAGAGCTCTTAGAGGCTCCATTGACCATTCTCCTACCTTTTGTCTACTGTATTCTGGTCCTCAGCCTTACACTGCAAATCTGCTTTTCTGTTCCTGGACAGGTCTTGGTTGCTAGAAAGCTAGTTGAGACCGTTCCAGAATCTGCCCCTTCCCTGTTGCCTGTTTTTCTTGGGCATAACCCTGAAGCAACATGTATTAAGTCTGTTTCTTCTCCATGTAATACACGTAATAGCTTTTCATTTCCTAGGACAGTCATCAAGCCTTCTCTAGATTTATTGGTGAATTAATTTATTAAACCCTTTCTTTAGCTCGGTACCACGGGGTACAGTTGAAAAGACTGCGTGGTCCCCACATTTCAAACGCTCACAGTCTAATAAGGAAGACAGACAAAATGTTACACATTGATGCCACTTAGGCTGTAAGTAAGTAAATAAATAACCCTGCCCTAGATCCTTTGTCCCCTCCTGTGTTGTTTTTATTTTTTTTTTCTTTCAAGGTTTTATTTTTTTAAAGTATCTCTACACCCAGTATGGGTCTGGAACTCACAAGCCCTAGATCAAGAGTCTCATGCTCTACAGACTGAGCCAGCCAGGTGCCCTGTTCCCTCATGGTTTAATCAGATTTCCCCATCTTTCTTTAGGCAATTCTGTTTTGTTAGTGTTCTTTCTTTCTTTCTAAAGTTTATTTATTTATTTTGAGAGAGAGTGTGAGTGTGAGAAGTGAGCGGGGAGGGACAAGACAGAGAAGGAAAGAGAAAGAGAGAGAATCCCAAGCATTTCTGCCCTGTCAGTGCAGAGCCCAGGGCGGGGTTCCATCTCACAAACCTCCAGATCATGACCTGAGCTGAAATCAAGAGTCCATCGCCTAACTGACTGAGCCACCCGGGCACCCCCATTAGTGTCCTTTAAATGCAGTGTCTGAAATGAAACAACTTGCTGTGACCTGACCAGAGCATACAGCTGTTGTCTTAGGTTAGGAGCTGTATCAAGGGTTCAGACTTTGTTGTACATTCTGACTGTGCCACTTGCTAGCCCTATGACTTTGGGCCGTGGGCCCGTTAAATCATCTCTTCATGTTTTAATGAATTCACCTATAAAACAAATGTGAGGGGAAGGGAAGGCAGTGTTAAAAGTAATATCTACTGGGGCGCCTGGGTGGCTCAGTCGGTTAAGCGTCCGACTTCAGCTCAGGTCACGATCTCGCGGTCCGTGAGTTCGAGCCCCGCGTCGGGCTCTGTGCTGACAGCTCAGAGCCTGGAGCCTGCTTCCAATTCTGTGTCTCCCTCTCTCTCTGCCCCTCCCCTGTTCATGCTCTGTCTCTCTCTGTCCCAAAAATAAATAAACGTTAAAAAAAAAATTTAAAAAAAAAAGTAATATCTACTTACAGGGTTGTAAGGATTAAATGAGATATGTCAAGTGCTGAGAATAGTGATTGGCATATAGTAAGTGGCTATATACATGGTATTCCCACTATGTATTTGTGGTAGGAGTTGATAATATTAATGACAAGGTAGCATACATAGCACTAATCAAGTCACCAGAGTCATTTGAGGAGCTTGTTAAAATACAAATGGTCTGACCTTATTTATTCCCCATCTACCCAGAGATTTTTGGTCAGTTAAGCCTACGAGGCCTGGGTAGACACAGTTCTAACAGTCCCCTGGTGAGTCTTTAAAACAAAACCCTAATGAAAACCTTGCGCTTTATGTTAATTTTGTCAGTGATTGCGTTTGCTCTTACAAATTAGAAAAATCCCCCAAGTAATAGATGAGTAGATGCTCCTGACAGATACAAACAATGCAGATAAGGGAAAGGCTTGGCCCCAGACCTCAGGCCCCCTAGGAGGCGTATTCACTTATCAGTGTGAAATGTATCCTTCTAAACAGTGTTGCCTGTTTTGGTAGCTACGTGTATGTGAGTGTCTTCATAATAATAAATAATAACCAGATTTAAGGGAAAAACCCCTCGATTTTTAAATCACTTTTGCATTCATAATCTTCTTTGCTCCCTTCAGAATCCTGTTAGGTAGACGGGGAAGATAATGTTGCTATCTTCTCAATTTACAAATGAGAAACTAAGACCTGCAGGTTAAATCCCAGTCCGAGATAGAGCTGGGATGAGAGCAGGACCTTCTGTTTCCAAACTTAAGTGTTCTTTTCTTGTCAGCTGCCTCTTAGCTACATAATTTTGTTGACTTACTGAAGTTATGGTTCATGAAATCCTCTGATCTTTTTGCCATGTCAATAAGCTGCCAAACCAGGTTCCCTCCTGAGTTTTAGTGTGTTTATACTTGCTTTTAAAAAAATGTAAATTCAAGGTTTAATAGTTAACATGTATCTGGGAAGGTTGATTGTTTTGTGAAAAACACCTAGAACTGGCCTTGTAGCTGTCTTTTACTCTGGCACATTTGGGTGAGTTTATGTTTCTTCAGGATAGCCGAATCCACTTTGCACCTGTCTCTGTAAGTGTTACCCTATTAACTTTCCAAGCGGAATCAGTTAAATTTATTTATAGTCTTATTATAATAATATAGCGATAGCACAGAAACTTGAGGGACCAGAGGGGAAAAGCCACATCAAACCATCCTAACACAAGGTATCATTGCTTAATGTATCACCCTGTCTATATGTTTGTACTTTTCAGTAAGTAATGTTAGGTTTTGCATGTTTTGTGAATACTTTCTGTGTAATGACATATTATGCATCATTTAAATTTTTAATAGCTTTGTCATATATGAGTTGACATGGCGAATTTTGGTAAACTGGGATCCTTGACAAGTAGGTGTGTGTGTGTGTATATATACACATATGTATACATATGTGTATATATACACATATACA
>NW_026057584.1:102986595-103010957 GCF_023721935.1 Panthera uncia | reverse complement strand
TATATACACATATACATATGTATACATATGTGTATATATACACATATGTATACATATGTATACATATGTATATATATATATATATTTTAGAGTCTATTTATTTATTTGAGTAATCTCTACACCCAGCTTGGGGCTTGAACTCATGGCCCTGAGATCAAGAGTTGCGTGCTCTTCTAACTGAGCCAGCCAGGCTCACCCCCTTTCTTTAAATTACATATACTGTAATGGTGACTGTGTTTTTGCACATAGTTTGCTTCTTTGGTGTTGTTTCCTTAGGATAAATTCAAAGAAGTGAGATTATTGGGTGACTTTTGATACATACTGCCTGATTGCTGACCACAAAGTTGTACCAGTTAATAATTTTCCCAGCACCCTAAGAATGTATCACTTTCACAGAAATTTTACCAACTTCTGGCAATATATTTTAAATGTTTTTTTTTTTGTTGTTGTTACAGTGAGAGACGTGGAATCGTACATTATTTTTATTTTTCATTTATTTTAAAAAAGAGCAAGGAATAATGATGGGCTTTTATATGAACCAACTGTATGCAATTTGTATTGGACATTACATGCAGGTGCTCTGTCTTACTTGCTTAGTTTTCACTCCTGTCCTGTGTGGCTACAGCTATTGCATTTCCAGATCGATGTGGAGGAAAATGCAGCCTTTGCTTTGTGGGACAGAATAGTCTATTTGTCAACATCAGAATGTAATCTTATTCCATTTTTGTGGCCTACCTTTAAGCATTGTGTGTGTGTGTGTGTGTGTGTGTGTGTGTGCGCGCGTGCATGCTCAAGGGCCCTGCCTGAAATATTTAGTAATCAGAATGTCTGGTGGTGGGGGCAAGTTAGCTGCTTTTTACACAGATTTCCCAAGTGATTCTGAAGCCACCAGAGTTTGAGAGCTGCCTCGGGACTACCTTCCAGCTAATTTTTTGCTCGGTTTCTCCGCAGTGTGTCTTTCCTGTGGGTAGAGGCAGACTCTGTTATGAAGGGTTGCTCAGACATGTTAACAGAGGCCTGCTGTATAGAGAGAATGAATTGTATAGCAGTGTCCTTCCTAACGTAGAGTAGCTGGGTTCATTCTAGGAACAATAAGCCAGTCTTTCTAAGAGTAGTTGAACTGCATAAAAACAGCTCCTTCTCTGAAGCCTCCTTGTGGTGCTGGTGGCTGTGTTTTGTTTCAGTTCTGGTAAGTCCTAGAGCTTTCCAGACCCAAGCCATGAGGACATGGCTTTGGTTGGCCCGAGGATGGTAGGTAGACCTAGCATCCCAATGGCAATGGCCACCATGGATTGAACACCCAACTTCTTGTAGGTATGCTTTTGCCATTTTTTAAAGCAGCATTTATTAAAAAAAATTTTTTTATGTTTATTTATTTGTTTTGAGAGAGAGAGAGAGAGAGAGAGAGAGAGAACAGGTGGGGGGTGGGGTGGACAGAGGATCCGAAGCTGGCTCTGCACTGACAGTGGAGAGCCTGATGAGGTGCTCAGACTCACAAACCGTGAGATTCCGACCTAAGCTGGAGTCAGATACTTAACCAACTGAGCCGCCCAGGCACCCTTTCTTACAGCAGTATTTAAAGACAGATGCTGTCTTCATTTTATAATGAGAGGAAGCTGGGGAACTTACTCGAAAAGTTGAATAATTTGTCCACAGTCATGCAGCTGGAAAGTGGTAGAGTCGGTTCTCGGATTCTTCAGCTTCCTTTCCATTTATTTCTGTTTTTTGCACACAGGCTATTCCTCATTCATGAAAGGTCGGTGGGGATGTCTTGGGAGAAAGTCTGCTCCCGGCGTCTGGTGGCATCTGGAGTTGCCTCCTCACTGGTCAGGAAGGACATAGAGATGCAGGTTGGCACTGGCATTTCCATGAGGGTTAGATCAGGTGATATACAGTCTCTTTTAGATTTGATTCCCCGATTTGAAATCTACCCTTGGACAATCCAGGTCACTAAAGACATGATATAAACCTTTTTAATTTATTTTTTATTGTGGTTAAGATATATATAGCATAAAACATGCCATTTTAACCATTTTTAAGATTATAATTCAGTGGCATTAGTTACATTCACACTATTGTACAACCATCATCAGAGTCACCTTCCAAATCTTTTCCATCACCCCAAACAGAAACCCTATAACCATTGAGCCATAAATCCCTGTTCCTCCCTCTTCCTCAGTCTCTGATAATTTAGAATCTACTTTCAGTCTAAGTAGACTAGGCAAGTCTAGATAATTCTAGATAACTCTAGGCATGCCTAGTTTAGATAATTCATGTAAGTGGAATCATAATATCTTTCCTATGACTTATTCACTTAGCATAATGTTTCCAAGGTTCATTCATGTTATTCCTTTCTAATTGGTGAATAATATTCCATTGTATGTATATAGTAACATTTGTTTATCCACTCATCTGTTGATAGAACTTGAGTTGTTTCTACTTTTTGACTGTTGTCAATAATGCTGTCTTACAAATTTGTCTTACAAATTTCTGTTTGAGTCTCTGTTCTCAGTTCTTTTGGGGATATACCTAGGACTAGAATACTAAGTTGTGTGGTAATTCTACGTTTGGCTTTTTGAGGAATTGTTGAACTCTCCCACAGTGACTGTATATTTATAACCCTAATGGCAATGTACAAGGGTTTCAGTTTCTCCATATCTTTTTTTTTTTTACGTTTATTGATTTGAGAGAGTGGAAGAGAGAGAATCCCAGGCAGGCTCCACATTGTCAGCCCAGAGCCCGATGCAGGTCTCAAACCCACGAACCATGAAATCATGACCTGAGCTGAAGTTGGACGCTTAACTGAATGAGCCACCCAGGTGCCCCTACGTTTCTTGATAATGTTCTTTGATGCACAAAAGTTTTGAATTTTGATGGAACCCAACTAATCTGTTTCTTTTGCTGCTTATGCTTTTGGTGTCATAGCTAAGAATCCATTATCATCTGAGGTTGTGAAGATTTACTCCTATGTTTTTACAATTTTATAGTTTTAGCTCTTACATTCAGGCTGTTAATACATTTAAAGTTATTATTATTATTTTTATATGGTGTGAGGTAGGGATCCAACTTCGTTGTTTTGCATGTGGATATCCAGTTGTCCGAGTAACATTTGTTGAAGACTGATGTAAATGTTTTAATTACTTAAAACATGTGTCATTCACTGGCATTTATATTTTGCTTTAGGTATTTGATTTCACTGCCTACCCTCCTTCATTCTTACTCCATACCCCTACCCTGTTTTCTTCCTTTGAAACAGGATGCATGTATATTTTGTGTGAGTTACAGCTTTGCTGTTTGACATATGAGAGACACTTAATAAATGTGAGTTCCCTTTGTTCCTTTTAATTTTGTATAGTTACTTCAAAATTTTTTTTTAATGTTTATTTATTTTTGAGAGAGACACAGTGTGAGGGGGGAAGGGCAGGGAGAGAGGGAGACACAGAACAGGGTCCGGGCTCTGACCTGTCAGCACAGAGCCCAACATAGGGCTCAAATTCACGAACCCTGAGATCATGACCTGAGCCAAAGTTGGACACTTAAACTGACTAGACCACCCAGGTGCCCCTAATTTTGTATAGTTACTTTCTTTTTTCAAAGTTTATTTTTTTATTTTGAGATAGAGACAGCACAGATTGGGGAGGGTCAGAGAAAGAGGGGGGGAGAGAGAGAGAGAGAGAGAGAGAGAGAGAGAGAGAGAGAAAGAAAGAAAGAAAGAAAGAAAGAAAGAAAGAAAGAATCCCAAGCAGGTTTTGTGCTTCCAGTGCAGAGCCTGATGTGGGGCTTGAACTCATGAAAGTGTGGGGTCATGACCTGAGCTGAAATCAAGAGTTAGGACACTTAACCGAGTCACCCAGATGCCCTTGTATAGTTGCTTGTGGTTTGTGTTTCAAAATAGATTGTGAGGACCTTCAGGGTAGGGTGTATATTATATATTTTTTTGTTTACCCATGTCAGCCTCTCTCTTGTCCCCCCTGCCCCCATTACTCTAGTGTCCAGTTTTGGGCAAATGATGCAAGTGATGTCCTTACCTTTTATTGGCTGAATTGTGAAGCTGAATATAGATCTTTGTGGATACAGTTAGGTAATTGTGGAAAATTCTTTTTTTTTTTTTTTTTTTTATTTTAAAGTTTATTTATTTTGAGAGACAACGATCATGCAAGTGTAGGGGAGGAGCAGAGAGAGAGAGGGAATCCCAAGCAGGCTCTCCATCACCGGCACAGAGCCTGATGTGGGATTTGAACTCACTAACTGTGAGTTGGTGACCTGAGCTGAAGTTGGATGCTTAACTGACTAAGCCACCCAGACCCCCAATTGTGGATAATTCTTGAAAGATCAATAATCAGTATATTATAAGGTTCTTCAAGGTTTTTAATTCAGGTCCTTTTAAGCAATTTTTTCACATGTGAGGATTGATATAGCATCTAAGCCTTGAAACTTCCTTGGGAGTTTTTTTGTATGTGACATAAGATATTTTGATAAACCTCAGTTAGGTTGCATAATACAGAGTTCATTTCATGGATGACTGGAAAATTTTTAACTCATTATTTAAGATTATGGTAAATTTTGTATCCGGAATTTTACTCCTTTTAGGGGTGATTTTTATATATCTAGTTTTATAGTGTTAGCTGATTTATTTAGATTGAGCCATTTTGATTTACAGTTTTTAAAAAATGTGTATTCATTTTTGAGAGAGAGAGAGCACAAGTCGGGGAGTGTCAGAGAGAGAGGGGGACAGAGGATCTGAAGCAGGCTCTGAGCTGACAGCAGTGAGCCTGGTGTGGGACTTGAAGTCACGAACCGTGAGGTGATCACCTGAGCCAGAGTCAGACAACCAACTGAGCCAAAGCCGAGTGCCCCTTGATTTGCATTTTTGACAAATGTTTAATTTAAAAAATTAAAAAAATTACTTGGAGTTTTGCAGTAGCGTGTATTATTTTTCTAACAAAAATATTAAATCTCATTAAAAAGCTCTTTTGCCTAGAAATCCCCAAAATTAACTAGTGCAGAATTATCTGATCTTTCTGGGTTTGTATTATCAGATTTCCTTCCATCACACTCTTTAGTGTTCCTTAGGGTCTAATATTACTTGTGCTAAGTGATCAGACCTCCTGTAAGAGTCCATTTTGTAACCTACCATCCAGATGTCAGCGAAGGGAAAGTTCAGTTTGAAGGCTGGCCTTCGGTGTTTTGTTTCCTACTAGGTTTTGACTCTTAGTATCTTGTTATATAAACACTTTCATCGTATGAGATACTGGCTTCCACTGTTTATTTTATCAGTTCCTTATTATTAATAGTGAAAACAGAAAAGGAGTTATTTTGTTCTTTTATTTTCTATTTCAAGCAACATAACAACATGAGAAGTCAGAGCAAATCCAGTATTTGACTTGCTTTCAGGTAATTGTCAACCAGTGAAATGATTCACGAAGAGCTTGAACTCCCTTAGTTGGAATAACGGTTTATTGCAGGGAGAGTAGGAAGAAGATAATGCAGACTGTTTTCCTTAACTGCCCCTGGCAAAATTGGCCTGGTAAGAATCTGAATCTGTAGCCATGCATCTGTGTGCACAAAGATGGACCCATCTTCTTCGTAAATAAGGCCAGAGGTAGTATATAGCTGTATCCTTATACACAAAATTTGATTCAAGAAGTGTTTTTGTTATTTAATAGATCACCCTTCAGACTTGGGATCCCATGCTGAGAGGGGTGGCTCTTTTTTTTTTTTTTCAACGTTTTTTATTTATTTTTGGGACAGAGAGAGACAGAGCATGAACGGGGGAGGGGCAGAGAGAGAGGGAGACACAGAATCGGAAACAGGCTCCAGGCTCCGAGCCATCAGCCCAGAGCCTGACGCGGGGCTCGAACTCACGGACCGCGAGATCGTGACCTGGCTGAAGCCGGACGCTTAACCGACTGCGCCACCCAGGCGCCCCAGGGGTGGCTCTTTAAAAACAAATGTTCTCAGTGCTCGGGTGCCCTCTGTGCACTGATTTGGGCTAATGGGTGTGGTATTTTAGCCAGATGCCGGTTGTGTTTACCTGTTGGCATGCCAAGTAGATTTCCTATGGCCTGTGACTGGGGTTTTATTTTTCTATTATTTAAAAAAAGATTTCTGTCTATTTGTTTATTTTGAGAGAGAGAGAGATTGCAAGCAGGGGAAGGGCAGAGAGCGGGAGAAAGAATCCTCAGCAGGCTCTGCATTGACAGCATAGAGCCCGACCTGGGGCTCGAACCCACGAACCGCGAGATCATGACCTGAGCCAAAACCAAGAAGTTGGTCACTCAACTGACTGAGACCCCCCAGCACCACTGTGACTGCATTCTTAAAAGTGAACATGGTGGGAAAAACTTTCCATTCTCTCATGGTTTTTAGAACTTGGAGGAAGTTTCTGAAATTGCCAAAGGAACATTTGTTTGGACAAAGTAACGGTATTTAGCCTAATTATGTAGTAATGATTTTACAGAATCACAAAAGGATGACAGCCGGGGAAGATAAAGAACATCTTACAATCACTTGATTGGTAGACCTCTTTTGGGGTGGGGTAAGGTGAATGGAGGGGATCCAGAAAGGGTATATAAGTAGATGTTCATGAGAAATGGACCTGAAAGCACAGAGCCTTCATGAGAACTGCTCCCATTTAATTAAGAGAGTTATTCTAGGGTGTATCCTGGGTAATTAGTAAAGAATGCACAAACTATGTGCTTTGATCAGAATTTTTGCTCAACACACGTTAACTGTTGTGCCACAGGACTGAGAGAGGGGCTCTTTTTAAAATAATTTTTTTAATGTTTAATTTTGAAAAAGAGAGAGCGTGTGAACGCAGGCATATAAAAGGGGGAGGGGCAGAGAGAGAGAGAGAGACAGACAGACAGACAGAGACAGAATCTGAAGCAGGCTCCAGGCTCTGAGCTGTCAGCAAAGAGCCTGACGCAGCGCTTGAACCCACAAACCGTGAGATCATGACCTGAACCAAAATTTGTCACTTAACCGACTAAGCCACCTAGACGCTCCTGAAAGAAAGGCTCTTAGCCCTGTTCCCAAAGAGCTCCACCCCTAAGAGGGAAGTCAGACAAGTAAGGAGACAGGATTCCTGAGTTAAGCGCACTACTGTGGGAGGACTGAAGAGGGAAGGGCTCTTAATCTGGGGGTAGGAGAAGAGCTGTGTCCTTACCCTGTTTTAACCCAAAGTTATGTAAGGCCCTGAACCAGGTCCGCATGCCTGGTTGGGTACTCTGGGGCCTGCTTGTTGCCTTCTATTTATGAGAGCTCTGTTGGCTGGGGACCTAGCTTGTGACCTTGGGGCGAAGACCCGGACTCTTGGCCATGTTAATGCCATGGTCTAACTTTGTGAAGTGGCCACAGACAATGGCCAAGAAAGCACCCTTGCTGAGAGAAGACTGTTTAAAACTAGCATCTTTCGAGAGCCCTAAGTCTCCATAAAATCAGGATTATTTTCAGATCTTTACTTGAATCATCAACAGATCAGCAATACAATTTTGGAATTTTGGGGGGCGGGGGTTAGACATTGTGCTTTTGGGAAATTGGTTGCTATTGAGATTGCTTCTGGAGAGTGATGGCATTATTAAAAATATGTTATTTTTATTGTAGTCACAAGCTTATTGCATGCGTTATTGGCTGTAAAATTTTTTTTAAAAATGCCTAGGGGATAGTCTGTGCCCCTCTTTTACTCGTAAAAATTTTATTTTTAAGTAATCTCTACACCCATCGTGGGGCCCAGACTTACAACCCTGAGGTCAGAAGTTGCACATTCTAGTGACTGAACCAGCCAGGCGCCCCAGTGTCCCTTTTTATTATGAGCGAGTTTAAATCTGTTGTGGCTTTGTATGAAGGTCCTTTTCATCTTGTTTAAATTCCCTAGAAAGGAGAAATAGAACTGCTAGTTAAATGCATTAGTTTTTTTAAATTATAAAGTATTTATTTTTTGAGCAGGTACTATATACACATGGTTTAAAAATTAAGTTTTCCTCTTCTCTTGTTTGCCACCCACCCAGTCCCCTTCCCTGGAAGCAACAGTGGTACTAAATATATATGTGAAAAAAAATGCATATGTATAGACACACCTTCCTCTCCTCCTATTTTGTACAGATGGTATCCTGCTACAGACCACCGTGTATTTTGCCTTTTTTTTTTTTTTTAACTTTATGTATCTTGGAAATCATTCTGTGTGAGTACATGTAAAGTGTTCCCCATTTTTTTAAAATGAAGAGTATGGCTGAATAGGATGCCATAATTTATTTAGCCATCTATTGAGGAACATTTAGTTTTTTCTAGTCTTTTGCTTTTATAAATAATGCTAGAAAGATTAATCCTGTAATTTATTTTGCACTTGTATGACTAAATTCCCATACGTTGAGATTTGGGGTTGAAAGTTATGTACCTTTAAAATTTTGAGAGATATTGCTAAATTATCCGTCTTAGAGGTTTAAAAAAAACCTAGCCTGCAGTATGAGAGTTCCTGTAGTTAATACACTTAAAAATATAATTTTGTAAAAGCATATGACGCTGTTTTGTCATATGTATTGTTCAGTTAAAACGTGGCTATAGTTCAGTGATAAAAAAGCAATCCAACACTAATTCTCATCGTCTGTTTTTCTGTTTTTGACTTTGCACGTATTACATGGCTGGATGAGGTTCAGAAATTAGCTTTGTTTCCTTATACACGTTACCAAGGCTCCTTCTAGAGAGGAGTGCCAGAAATGGGTGGGCAATTTGCTGAGTAACTGCCTCTTTTTATAGTTTTCAATTTTTCTTTTTTTTAAGCGAGAGGGAAAGTGGGGGAGAGAGAATCCCAAGCAGGCTCCCCGCTGTCAGCACAAGGCTCAATCCCATGAACTGAACCGTGAGATCATGACCTGAGCCAAAATGAGTCAGATGCTTAACCAGCTGAGCTGAGCCATCCCAGGCACCCCTCTGGTTTTTTTTTTTTTTTTAAAGTAAGGTCTATATAGGGCTTGAACTCCTGACCTTGAGATCAAGAGTTGCATGCTCTCCCAACTAAGCCAGCCAGGAGTCCCTGTAGTTCTCAGTTCTTATAATAACTGGTGATGCCTGTGGTTTCATGATGGTAATTAAATTTGACTTTATAAACAGCTTTTTGGTATTTATTGTATAAACTGTGGTTCAACTAGAAAGAATATTGTCATTCTTTTTATTTTTTTTAAAATTTATATTTCCTTTGACTAGATAATATGTACATGGTCAAAAAGTTCAAAATGTGTGCACAGCTAGAGCGTGAAATGTAAGTCTTCCTCCGCCTTTTCTCCACATTCTTCCACAACCTATTCCCAGAGGCAACCAGTTTCTGGTTTCTTAGATGGTCTTCTATATATTCTGTGCATATATAAGCCTTTATATGTATGAATGGGTTACAGCATTGTTCTGCAACTAATACCACTATTATTATTATTATATTATTATTATTTAGTTCCACTCTTAGTTTTAACATGTACTTTTTAAATTATGTAAATAGTATATTTTAATTTTAGAAAAGAGTGTTAACATCTTGGTATGCTGTTTCCCTGCATACTTTCTCTGTGCATGCAGAATGTGACTATTTTGTATTTTGTAAACAAACATGATGTCATAAACATGCTATTTTCTAGCTTGCTTGAAAAAAATTTTTTGGGGGGCGTCTGGGTGGCTCAGTCAGTTAAACATCCGACTTCGGCACAAGTCAGCATCTCACAGTTCCTGGGATCGAGCTCCACATCAGGCTCTATGCTGACAGTGCAGAGCCTGTTGGGGATTTTCTCTCTTTGCTGCTTTCTGCCTCTCTGCCACTTGTGCTCTCTTTTTTCTCTCAAAATAAATAAATAAGCTTAAAAAATTTTTTTTCTTAAAGTAAGCTCCACACCCAACATGGGGCTTAAACTCATGACTCTGAGATCAAGGGTCACGTGCTCTACTCACTGCGCCAGCTAGGTGCCCCTCTAGCTTGCTTTTTTCACTAAATTGACCATAGATATTTTCCTAGGCCACGAAGAACATATTTTTACTATAGAGTGACTGTATGGTATGCCAATGTTTGGATATATGGTAATTTCTTTCCTAATTCCTTGTTCTTGTACATTTAAGGTTATTTTCATTTAAAAAGATTTTCTTGGGGGTTCCTGGCTGGCTCAGTTGGTGGAGCATGTGACTCTTGATCCTGAGGTTGTGAGTTTGGCCCCATGTTGGCTACAGAGATTACTTAAAAATAAAATCTTAAAAAATAAACATAAGTTTTGCATGAACAGTCACAAGGAACAACTTTGTATGCACATTTCAGTGGACTTGACAAATTATTTCCTTATGTGAATTCTTGGATTTGTACTTGTGGGATCAAAACATCTGTTTGGATAGATAACCTTTCCAAATTGTCCTGGATAGTTATGGATTTCATTCTCATCAGCATATTAAAGTGTGTTTGTGTGATTATATACAGTTACATTCTCAAGTGATCTTTTTGTTTAAATGGAAGATTACATCTTCTGATATTTTAGAGAAAACCATGTTAGTGATGGGTAGGAATAAGTCACGTTGGAAAAATACAGAGGCAGTAACAACTCGGATTGGAAACTGTAGGTATGATTCAGTATATACTAACATGGTTAATGCACAGATCTCTTTTTATGTTTTTCTTGTGGATTTTTTCCCTGAATCTGTAAAATATGAATGTAAAAATATCATTTTAGTAATAGCAGTGTTCTAATTGACCTGAGAAATACAGAGAATTTTCCCTAGTTTTATGTGTAAGCTTTGTGGAAAGTACAGATTTAAAAGTCTGTATGCTTGAACTATGGTTTCAGTGGGGTGGGTAGGAAGCTGTATATGAGCCTTTGCAGTAGTCTTTGTCATTGCTTGATTGATGTTCCACATTGTCTTTCTTTGCCACTTCACTTTACTGCATTGAAAAGATGTGAAGTTAAACCTAATACCATCTGATTTGTCAATGAATAAATGAATCTCTAAAGCCCTCTGTTCAGTTCTCTATCTTCAGCAAGCACAAGACTCCTTATCATTGAAGGCTCTGTGACTATGTGAGATTTCCTAGTCGATCAGATTCTGTGTCTTCAGTATGAATCTTGCTGGAGCCAGGAATGGAAGCAAGGGAAATGATTTGGAGGGTGAGAGTAATGAGCAAAGCATGTGTTTTCATGCCAGCCCTGAAGACAGAGGTTTGCCCTTACATTTGTTTCATTGTTGCAGTCTTTCTTTTTTCCCCTATTTACTAGGGAGTCGTCAGAAAAGTAGATAGTCTTCCAGGAAAGCACCTTGATGTACTGTGTTAGAATAGAGTGCTCACTTTTATTTCTTTCCCTGGTGAATCTGTAACTTGTTGAAGGCAGAGCCTGGCAGATTGGCTGGCATAGTATGTATTTAGTGAATTTAGGAACTGAGCACCACGAGCCTGTCCACATTGTGTGTAGCTTTTCACTTGTTTCTTCTTTACATTTTCAAATACTTACAGATTCACAAGAGGTTGAAAGAATAGTAGAGTTTCTGTTTATCCTTTACCTAGTTTCCCCCTGGTTATGCACTACCCTTTTTTTCTCTTTTTCCTTTTTCGATCATGCCTTTGGCTTGCCATCAGCATCTGTGGGAAATACTAAACCCTCTGAACTAAAGATTGCTGATTACTCTCCTAGGGTTACTTGTGGGAATGCATATGGTTCTTCCTCTTTGTTTGTTCTTGATGGAGCACTTGCTTAGTGCGTGGTGCTGTGCCAGTTTCTAGTTGGTTCTCTTGATTTAGGCTCTTGTGCTCTTAGTTTGGTAACAATAAGCATGGTGGATATATCCTTCCTTTGTGGATCTTCTTCCTAAATTGTATATATATGTACATGTCTAAAGCACCCAGTGACCTGTGGGTTTTACAATGAGAAGCAGGAGCTGTGACTTGGTGGAAATAGCCCTGGATTTGGAGTTAGAAGCCAAGGTTCGAATCCTGATTCTGTTTCATACTTGCTGGGTGACCCTGGGAGTCACTTTGCTTCTGAATCTGATTCCTCTTCTGTAAAATAGTGTGAGAGTAACAGTTACTTACAGAGGTTTTGTGGGTGGATAAAGAAAGTAGCATTTGTACCATCACTTGGAAAGTGCTGTTTCAAATGTGAAGTGGTCTTGCTTTTTCTAAATTGCTGAAATGAAAGCCAAATTTTAAACTACTGCTGTGTTACTTCTTTAGAGCTTGACTTTATGCAGTAACAGGAAAAACTCTCCCTGCTTCTGTATCCCAAGCCTTCTTACACCCTGAATACCCAGTACTTCTGTCTTCACACTGAATACCCAGTACTTAATAGGGTTTTCTTTTTTCAACTGGGTGTAACCCAGCTCCCTTGAGAAATTTGGGATGGCCCTGTCAGCTGTCATGCTATCAAATGACATATCAAATGCTTGCCCCTCTTCTTATTCACCTAAGTCTGGGGATTTCATGTTAAGAAGCCTCTTTAAAAAATCTCTCATGCAAATATCTTTTTGGCTTACCATTTTCATAGGTTTTGCTCTTAGAAACTAACTCTTAATATGGTTCTAGAGCTGAGATTTTTATTTTTAAAGGGAGACCTGATGTTTTTAAATATGTAAATACAGGATATGTAGCCAGATTAAAAAGTAGGGGATACCATGAAAAATCTAAGGTTTAGATCATGGAGAATTTTTTTTCTTAAACCTGGTTGGTCTAGGTGCAGACAGACTCTTAAATCATTAAGGTACAGACATATATAGAATACTGTACCTAATAGTAACACTGTTCTCAAGTGCATGTGGAACATTCTCTAGGATAGATCGTATGTTATGCCATAAAACAAGACTCAAATTTAAAAGGATGAAATCACACAAAGTATTTTCTCTCTCTGACCATAATAGAATGAAGTTAGAGATCGATAATAGAGAGAGGAACCAGCAAATTCACAAATTTGTTGAAATTAACACCCTCCTAAGTCATCAGTAAGTGAAAGAGGAAATTACAAAGAAAATTAGAAAATATCCTGAGATGATTGAAAACAAAAACACACCATACTGTGGTGGCCGTGGTTGCACAACAGTGTGAATGCACTTAATACCTCTGTACTCTACACTTAAAAGTGGTAAAAATACTAAATCTAATGTATGTCTTACCACAAATTAAAAAAAAAAAAGACTGTCACTCATTCATTGTTCCACAATAATACTGAGCACCTACTGTACATACTCCATGCCAAAAATATAACAATGTACCATAACCTAGGGAATGCAGTGAAAGCAATGCTCAGAGGGAAATTTATAGCTTTAAATGCTCTTATTAACAAAGAAGGATCTTTAATCAGTAACCAAAACTTCCATCTTAAGAGACTAGTGAGAGAACATACTTAACCAGAAGTAGGCAGAAGGAAAAAAAGAAAAGACTAGATTAGTCTTTGGATTTCGGCTCAGATCATGATCTCACTGTTTGTGGGTTGGAGCTCTGCATTGGGCTCCATGCTCACAGTGTGGAGCCTGCTTGGGATTCTTTCTCTCTCTCCCTCTCTGCCCCTCCCCTGCTCGAGTTCTCTCTCTGTCTTTCTCTCTCTCAAAATAAATAAATTAACGTGGATGGAATTATGCATTCCTGAAAAGACTCTACTGTGATTGGCTGAAGAAAAAACAGACAATATGGATAAACCAATAGCAAGTAACAGGTTAACAGTCAAAAAACATCCCACAAAAAAGAGCCCGGCTCAGATGACTTCACATTCATTGATTCTACCATAGCTACCAAAATGCAAATTCTTCACAGACTTTTTCAGAATAAAGAGGACCATGAAATGTTTTGAGCATGTTATTACTCTGTTAACCAAAGGCATACAAAGACATCACAAGAAAATTACAGACCAGTCTCTTTTACGAATATAGATGTCAAAAATCAATAAAATACTAGCAAACTGAATCCAGCACCGTATCAGAAGGATTATATACTATGACCGAGTAGGATTTATATCAGAAATACAAGGTTGGTCTAATATCTGAAAATGAATATAATACTCCATATTAATAGAATAAAGGATAAAAACCACATCATCGTCTCAGTAGCTGAAGGAAAAGCATTTGACAAAATCCAGCACCTTTTTGTGATTAAAAACCCTCAACAAACTAGGAATAGAAGAGAACTTCCTTAATGTGATAAAGGCCATATACCCATAGCTAATGTCATAGTACTAAAAGATTGAGTGTGTTCTCAAGATCAGGAACAAGAAAAGGATGTCCTTTTATGCCCCTTCTAGTCAGCATTGTACTGGAGGCTCTAACCAGGGCAGTTAGGCAAGAAAAAGAAATAAAATGCATCCGATTGGAAAAGAAGTAAACTGTATTTGCAGATGACATGATCTTGTGTGTAGAACATCCTAAGGATTCTGCTATAGAACTATTAGAACTAATAAGGGAGTTCAGCCAGGTTGCAGGATATAAGATCAATAAACAAAAATCAGTTGTATTCCTGTATACGTGCAATGAAGAGTCCAAAAACGAAACTAAGAAACAATCCCATTCACAATAGCTACAAAAAGAATAAAAAAAACCTTAGAATAAAGTTAACAAAAATTGTAAAACTTATAGTCTGAAAACTATAAAGCACCATTGAAAGAAATTAAAGATCTAAATAAATGGAAAGAAAATAAAGATCTATATAAATGGAAAGGGGTGCTTGGGTGGCTCAGTCCGTTAAGAGTCCGACTCTTGGTTTCGGCTCAGGTCATGATCTCACGGTTTGTGAGTTTGAGCCCCGCGTTGGGCTCTGCACTGGCAGTGCAGAGCCTGCTTGGGATTCTCTTTCTCCCTCTCTGCTCCTCCCTTGCTAGTGTGTGTGCGCATGCTCTCTCTCTCTCTCTGTCTCTCTCTGTCTCTCTCAAAATAAACATACATAAAAAAATGAAATAAATGGAAAGATATTTTATGTTCATGGATCAGATTACCTAATAATGTTAAAGATGGCAATATTCCCCAAATTTTCTACAGATTTGGTACCCTGACTTAAAATCCTAGCTGCCTGTTCTGTAGCAATTGACAGGCTGATGTTAAAACTCATACGGAAGTACCAGGGACCCAGAATAGCCAAAATAATCTTGAAAAAGAACAAAGTTGGAAGACTTTCATAACTTACTACAAAGCTATAGTAATCACAACAGCTTGGTACTGATCATAAGAATAAACATATACATCAGTGGAATAGAATGTAAGTCCAGAAATAAAACCTTACATTTATAGTCAGTTGATTTTCAATGAAGGTGTTAAGACAATTCAGTGGGGGAAAGAATGGTCTTTTCAACAAATGGTGCTTGGACAAGTGGATATCCACATGCAAAAGAATGAATTTGGACCCTTTCCTCACTTGTATGTATAAATGAATTCAGAATTATTCCTAGACCTAAATGTAAGATCTGAAATGTAGATGTAAATCTTTATGACCTTGCATTAGGCAGTAGTTTTTTTTTTTCTTTTTTTATTGTGGTAAAATAGACAATGATTTCTTCGGTATGATATAAGCCACAAAAGACAAAAACATAAAGTGGACTTCATCGAAATTGAGATCTTTATGTTTCAAATGACACCCATCAAGAAAATGAAAGCACACTCCACAGAATGAGAGAAAATACTCAGAAATCATATATATGATAAAGGACCTTTATCCGTGACATATAAAAACTCTTAAGAGTCAGCAGTAAAAAAACAAATAACCCAATTAAAAGATAAACAAAAGATTTGATTAAACATTTCTCCAAAGAAGATGTCCAAGTGGCCACGCCCATGAACAGAAGCTCAGTATCCTTAGTCTTCAGGGAAATGCAAGTCTAAACCACAGTGAAATGCCATTCTGCACCCCCTAGGATGGCTGAAATAGACAGTAAGTGTTGCTGAAGATGTAGGGAGATTGGAACCCTCATATACTGCTTGTGGTGGGGCACCTGGGGGCCTCAGTTGGTTAAGCATCCAAGTCCTGATTTTGGATCCGGTCATGATCTCATGGTTTGTGAGTTTGAGCCCTGCAGTGGGGCTCTGCACTGACAGCAAGGAGCCTGCTTGGGATTTTCTCTCCCTCTCTCTCAGCCCCTCCCCTACTCATGCTGTCTCTCAAAATAAATATGTTGCTTGTGGGAATGTAAAATGGTGTATTTTGGAAAATAGTTTGACAGTTCTTCAAAGAGTTAAAACAGTACCATATCCTATATTCTAGTAAATTAAAAACATACCTGAACAAAACTTGTTCAGAAATGTTCATAGTAGCAGATTTATAATAGCCAAAAAGTAGAAATGATCCAAATGTCCATCAACAGGTGAGTTTATAAACAAAATGTGATATATCTGTGTAATGGAATATTATTCAGCCATAAAAAGGAGTGTTATACATGGTACAACATGGATAAGCCTTGAAAATAGTATGTTGAGTGAAAGCCAGACAAAAAGGCATGTATTTTATGACTCTACTTATGTGAAATGTCCAGCATAGGCAAATCCATTCAGTCAGAAAGTAGATTATTGGTTTTCATGGGTTTAGGGAAAGGGGTTTGGGGAGGGACTGCTAAAGGACATAAGGTTTTATTTTGAGATAATAAAAATGTTCTTGACTTAAATAGTGGTGATGGTTGCACAGCCTTGTGAGTATAATAAAAACTGCTGAATTACACCCAGTATAAAAGGGTGAACTTAATGGTAAGTGAATTAGATCTCAGGAAAGCGGTTACTAAAAAGTCATGTAAGCAGCTTAGCTTCAGTGATCTATTGTGTTAGCGTAGTAAACACATGAGAAAAGAAATACTATTTGACCAGGACTGTGAGTGAAACTATAAATGAAACTCTCTGAAAAATATTATAGAAGTCAAGTGTTGCTAGGTTGAGTGGAAATTTAGATCCCCTCTTTCTAGATGAGCCAACGTTACCAGTCACACTCTGTCTTTCATAAGGCTCCTCACCCCAATAAGCTGGTCCTTTACTCAGGTGTCTTGTCTTCATGTAAGATCCTTCTGTGGAAAGCTGTGATCTGTATTATTATCCTCTCCTATCTGGGGTCACTGCCTTGGTAAGGTAACAGTGTGGTATGCTAATGCTGAGAGCCAGTCTTGTGTATACATTAAGTAATTTGCGTTGAGAGAGGAAAAAAGTCAGCAGTGAATAAAGAGTGAGAGGTTAGTTTTAGTCTTACAGTTCTTGAATGAATAAAATTGGGTGCTGTTCTGTTTTTCTCTTCAGAGACTTTTAAAATCTTTATCTCTTCTTTTTCTTTTTTCTTTCATGTTTTTATTTTAGCAGGAGAGAGAGAGTGCGAACAGGGGAGAAGGGCAGAGGGAGAAAGAGAGAATCTTAAGCAGGCTTCATGCCCAGCTCAGAGCTTGATGCGGGGCTCGATCCCACGACCCCGGGGTCGTGACCTGAGCTGAAATCAAGAGATATTCAAGCAACCGAGCCACCCAGCCACCCCAATCTTTTCTGTTTCACAAATACAAAAAGTAGAATTAAAAAAAAAATGTTTATTTTTGAGACAGAGAGAGACAGAGCAGGAGCTGGGGAGGGGCAGAGAGAGAGGGAGACACAGAATCCGAAGCCAGGCTCCGGGCTCTGGGCTGTCAGAACAGAGTCCGAGGTGGGAGTCCAACGCATGAGCTGTGAGATCATGACCTGAGCCAGAGTTGGACTGCCAACCAAGTGGGCCACCCAGGTGCCCCAAAAAGAAATTTTTAAGAAGTAGGACAGAAGCACTCATAAGCCTATTACTCAGAGGTCACACATTAATATTTTATATACTCTGTTTTTTTATATACTCTGTAGTTTTCTCCACATTTAGGCTATACTGTACTATATATGTGTGTACTTTAATACAGTTTCACATTCTAATTTGTTTAGTTAATGGACAGTTTTATTACAGGTAATTCATAGTTTTTTCCACCAAGTGGACTGAAGCTTTATAGTACCTTAAAAAAATGATGTACAATTTTCAACACCTACAAAAGTAAAGAGAATATTATAACAACCCTCATGTGATAATCACTGAATTTCAGCGGTTCTCAGTGCTTATCTGTCTTGTTTCATTTTTGAGGAAGTTTGAGGAGCAGAATAAAAATAGAAGCCATTCCTCCTATTTTAAACCTGCTGCAGGAGAAGCAGAAACAGAGCTATCTCCTATTTTTACAGTTCACAGTTAGAGAAAACAGAGAGAAAACATTAAAATGCTAGTGAAGGCAGGTATTGACTGCTATGAATCACTTATTCGGTGCCGGTGCAGTACATGCTGTCCTTTTCTCACAGTCTGCGCACTGTAATGTGGCGGTGCTGGGTTTGTGTGTGTGTTTTTTTCTTTTCTTTGCACTTATTTTTCTTCACCAGCGTGTGGTTTTTCACCACGTGTTTTGTGGAAGTAATTGGTGCATACTTCCATCTTCTTATCAATTTGAGACTTTGTTGTTCTACGCTTCACTGACAGTTACACATTATATTCCATGATACCGGAAGGGAGATTTTCCTCCATTATGAAATGGTAGTGCCTGATTTTTGAATAGTACTTACCTGTTTGTAATTATGAAAGTAGCATATATTCATTATAGAAAATACTTCGAGGGGCGCCTGGTTGGCTCAGTCTGTTAAGCATCCAGCTTCAGCTCAGGTCATGATCTCGCGGTTCAGAAGTTCAAGCCATGCCTCAGGCTCACGGCTGTCAGTGCAGAGCCTGCTTTGGATCCTCTGTCTCTCTCTGTCTCTCTCTGTATTTCCCCTGCTTGCGCTCTCTCTGTTAAAAATAAACACTAAGAAAAAAATATTTCTGGAATATAGAAAATTGCAACGAAAAATCTATAATCTGATCACCAGAAATTAACCAATGTTAATGATTTTTTCCCCCCTATTCATATGGTCTGGCCTTTTAATATAATATGGTGAACCTCCTTTTATTCATTTTTGGGGATTTGCATTATATAACTGTTTTTTTTCTTGACTTCACTGTGTTTAATTATTGTTCATCTATATATGTATAGACTGTATATATAGACACTATATATATATAGACTGTATATATATATATATATGTGTGTGTGTGTGTGTGTGTGTATTCACTCTCTCTCAGAGAGAGAGATTGATTAACTCTGATTTTTTTCCTCCTTACCACAGAATCTTATGATCTTGTGATCACTTGTATAATTCCAGATTTTAATGATCTTTTCCAGGTAAATTATATGCCCACCCTAAGTCTGATTCTGTTGTTCATAGATAACTTGTAAAGAGCTCCCTGAAGGCCTGTTGACTTTTAGGGCTGGAAATAGACTCTTGGGCACTGTGTCTAGTGTTCCTGCTCTATGCCTGACTGATTGTTTCCAGAGTTTTTGAGGCTAGTGTCCAAATCACAGAGCTCTACAGAAGTGGAATTTCTAGTATCTGTTAATTGAGAAAAATTGTCAAACTAAAAGAAAGAATTTAGAATTGCTTTTTACATTACCATCACATTGAACAATTCAGTGTGTATGTGAGTTTGAAAAATGTGGACATGAGGACATCTGGACAGCGTTTGGTGTGTGTATGGAAGAATTCTCCGACATTCTTGTAATAACCGTCCACTCTCATCATGGGGGTGGGGTCAGTGTTTACCGGCTGGGAGCCAGTGCCCTGGCCTTTCCAAATCGCTGCCTTTCCTCTGGTGAGCCAGTCTCTCGTGTTTGTGCTTTGTTCATACGTATTCGCACAATCCTTTGACCTGGAATGTTTTTCACATTCTTCTTACCCACCCCATTCCTCCCACTCCTCAAGAAGATAATGAACTCAGTTAATGATCGCCAGTGACTTTTGATTTTCAGCTCAGACTTGAATCATTCAACAGACGCTTCTCAAGTGCCTTGTGTGTGATATGGTTACAGGCTTCAGGTGAACACCACAAACGAGATCCCCTCCTGTGCCAGACTGACAGTCCTGGGGAAAACGGCCAGCAAATAGTGAAACATGCAGTAGAATTATGACTTGTCACAAGTGATTTGAAGGAAGGGAATGGGATGCCGTGACGAGGGGCTTCCTGTGAGTGGTCTTTGAAGGACTTGTTGAGGAGGTGAATTTTAAGCTGAAGCCCTGAGGCCCATAGCCAGACCACTGTAGGCACATGGAGAGGGTTTAAGGCAGAAGAAGGAAGAGCAGGAGTCAGGGTGTACAATGGGAGTCCACAAATACTTGGCCTGGAGATGCCAATTTGGAAGTCGTCAGTTCACGGGAAGCTTTTAAACTCCTGGGAACGGATGTTGAGTGTTCTGCAGTGAGCAAGGTTAGAGCATGAGAGGCATCGATCTGAGCCCAACAGCAGCTCTGGAAGCAGAGCAGAGATGGTTAGAGAGATTCGAGTAGGTGTGCCCAGAAAAGTGGCAGGAAGGCACGACTGTTTATTTTCACGGAAATGGGAAATTTTTTATGAAGGATGGAGGGGCCAGCTTTGGAATGCTCCCGAGAGATGGAGTTAGAAAGTCTAGAAAGGGTATTGCTTGGATTTGCCGGCATGGAGGTTATCCGTGACCCTGACGAGAGCAGCTCCAGTGGGGCAGGGGCCAGTGAAGCTGCATCAGAGGGGCTTCAGGGTGAGCAGGAAGCACGTCGGTGCAGCTGGTTGACATCCGAAGAGGCCGGCGGGTGTAGGCTGCAGGACAGGGTACATGGGCGCTTGGGGAGAAGATGGGAAATTGGTTTTGGAGAGAAGGGTGGGCCAGCTTACTGGAGAACATGAATTAGGATGCTGGTTTGGAATACTTTGTGAAGTTTGAGGTGATCAGTGTAAAATGATACTCATCGGGCACGTGCGTGTGTTCCCTTCCGCGTGATGGACTGTTTGCCGCAGGCGTGAGAAGGCAGCTGGTTAAGTGTGTCCGGTTCTTCCAGGGTGCAGATTTACGAGGCAGCTATCACAGGAGAGAAAGTCGAAAGTTTCAAGCCCTTAAAATCCCCACAGAATTGAATCCAGACTAAGGAAGGTCAGATTGGGAAGGCGTTTTATGGAATTGAGGCTGGAGCCAGGGGCTTGAGCCTAAGGGCTGGAAGGATGGTCAGTTGTGGTTGGAAAGTGGGATTGCAGAACACGTCAGGGGGGCTGAGAGACAAAGAGGGGTTGCTGACACCTGAGAACAGACACCTGGAAGGGTAGAGGTCTGAGGTGGCTGAAGAGAGAGGCCATTGCAGGATGTTGAGGCAGGGAAGGAGGGAGGGAGACAGGGAGACTGGAGGCGGAGGGGCCGTGAGCCAGTGACCGCAGGCTGACAAGTGAAAAGGTGGGGATGGCTGGGAGAGTGGGTGCTCTACCGGCATGGTGTGAGCTGCCCTGCCTGCCCCGTCCCTGAAATTCCCACTTGAATTTCCTCAGGCGCCATCTTGTCTCCTTTCTCTGCTACCTGCAGCACCTGCTACAAACATCCTGCTTAAGACTCCTACGGAGGGGCGCCTGGGTGGCTCAGTCGGTTGAGCGTCTGACTTCAGCTCAGGTCATGATCTCACAGTCCGTGAGTTAGAGCCCCGCGTCAGGCTCTGTGCTGACTGCTCGGAGCCTGGAGCCTGTTGCGGATTCTGTGTCTTCCTCTCTCTCTGACCCTCCCCTGTTCATGCTCTGTCTCTCTCTGTCTCAAAAATAAATAAACGTTAAAAAAAATTTTTTTTTTAATTAAAAAAAGAATACAAACCTTAAAAGGGGCGCGTGGGTGGCTCAGTTGGTTAAGTGTCCGACTCTTGATTTTGGCTCAGGTCATGATCTTGATTTTTCGTGGGATCAAGCCCCACGTCGGGCTCTGTGCTGACAGAGCACAGCCTGCTTGGGATTCTCTCTCTCTCTGCCCCTCCCCTGCTCATGCTCTCTCTCTCTCTCAAAATAAATAAAGTTAAAAAAAAAAAGAATACAAGCCTTAAGGCTAGGCAGCTCTGGTTTTTGACTACTGCCTGACATTATTAGCTTTAAAACTGTGGGCAGGTGTTTGTATTTTTTACCTAACCTTTCTGAGCTTTCATTTCTTTGTCTTTGAAATGGGCATAATGAGGCCTATGTACCTCACAGGGTTTCACTGTCTCTGCCTTACCACACGTCTTCCCTCACCTGTTCACAAGTATCTCCCGCCCTCATTTGCTTATGCTTTTCTTCCCTGTTAAGTGTTTTTATTTTTTTAAGTTTATTTATTTATTTTCAGAGCCAGAGAGAGCACGCGCGCGAGTGTGGGAGCATGAGAGCATGTGAGCAGGGCTCAGCTCCACAAACCATGAGATCATGACCTGAGCCGCTGAACCCACTGAGCCACCCAGGCGCCCCTCCCATTAAGGTTTTCTTTTGGTTTGTTTTTTTAAATGTTTATTTATTTATTTTGACAGAGAGAGGCAGAGAGTGCGAGTGGGGGAGGGGCAGAGAGGATCCCAAGCAGGCTCTGCGCTATCAGCGCGTGCAGCCTTGACTCGGGCCTCTGTCCCACAGACCGTGAGATCATGATCTGAGCTGAAATCAAGAGTCGGACACTGAACTGTCTGAGCCACCCAGGTGCCCCTCTCCCATTAAGTTTTATCATTTCTCCTATTAAGTGCACCCGATTACCTAATGAGCATATATAGTTTTAACTTGGTCATTCCACGCCTTCTGAGTTACCCCTCTGAATTACCACAGAACTTATTTATATCCCTTACTTTTTCATTTTTTATATATTTTTAAACGTTTATTTATTTTTGAGAGACAGAGACAGAGTGGGGAGGGTCAGAGAGAGAGGAAGACACAGAATCTGAAACAGGCTCCAGGCTCTGAGCTGTCAGCACAGAGCCCGACGCGGGGCTTGAGCTCACGAACCACGAGATCATGACCTGAGCTGAAGTCGGACGCTCAAGCGACTGAGCCACCCAGGCGCCCCTTCATATGCCTTATTTTGCAGGTGTAACATTCCAGCTGTGAACTGTAATGTGCATCTTATGTTTGTATTGACTTCTTACATTGATAAGCTTTTTGTGAGTGCATTTCATTCTCTTCAAGTAAGTTGGAAGCATTTTCAACTCATGGATTATAGTAACTTCTCTTGTATTTTCTGTGGTGAGATGTGATATATGATAAATTGAATCAATGCAAGTAATTGAGATTAGCCTGGTAATGGATAAACAGTACAAATGTATTCATCCCATCTATTTATCCATTTATTTATTCTGCAAATACCCATTGAATACATCCGTGTTAGACTGAAAAACATGGCCAAAATACTTTGTAGCTCCTCCTATAAATTTGTAGAATTGATTTCCTCATACTTATCTAGGCTGGCCTTGTGACTTGCTTTCACTAGCCGGATGGAGCAGAAGTGATTTATAGGTTCTGGATTCTGGGCCTTGAGAGGCTCGGCAGTTTCCCCCTTTGCTACCTCGAAACGCTCTAGCCACTCTGTAGTGAGGTGCAGCCTCTGTCACCGAATGGTTGGAGATCATATGTGGCAGGCGGTCCAGCCAGCAGCTAGCCTCAGTTTCTCAGCCATGTGAGTGATGCTGTTGTGTACTCGCACCCAGGTGAAGCTGGCATGAATGCTCCCAGGCGAGATTAGTAGAAGAGCCTTCTAGGTGGGCCCAGCCAACCCACAGACTCATGAGAAGTATTAACTTGTTTTGAGCTACTAGGTAAAAATGGTCCTGCTTGTAACTTCTCTTATGGAGAAGTCTACGGAGCAGAGCTTAGAGTTGGTTCGGTTCTCTGCCATCCCTGCCCACCGGTCCTCCATTGTTAATACACCTCCATGGTTGTGTATGCAGGTGCTGTAGAGTAGTTATGATAATTAAGGGGATAGAGATAACTAATTTTTTAAAGGTTATTTATTTATTTTGAGAGAGAGAAAGAGAGAGAGAGACAGTGGACACAAGCAGGGGAGGGGCAGAGAGAGAGAGAGAGAGAGAGAGAGAGAGAGAGAGAGAGAGAAGCACGCACGCGGTCTCTGCACTGCCAGTGCAGAAACCGATGTGGGACTCGAACCCATGAACCGTGAGATCATGGCTTGAGCCGAAGACAAGAGCTGGACATTTACCTGACTGAGCCACCCAGGCGCCGCACAGAGATAGGAGCCAGTTTTTAAAAATTTCCCGTGCAAACCTTTTCCATTTTTAATTTTATTTAATGAATGAGGAGCCATCATTCTCCCCAGTGCCACTCAGGAAGTGGCAGTCAAGACTAGAGGCTGGAATTTTAAACTTTGTTGCTCTTTTCATTACCTCAGGCTGTCTAATTGTGTGTTTCTTCATTCTTGTTGAAGCTGGTATTTTTTAACTTCTTCCTGTTAGTCCCTGGCAGAGTTGGGCTCACAGTTGGGCTATTGTTCTGATAAACATTGCTCTGTTAATTTCCACTTTCCTGGCTACTGCAAAGGAGAATGGCTGTAGGGCCATGGGCTTCTCCTCTTATTGTTACT